>NC_134851.1:6665125-6967089 GCF_965363235.1 Mytilus galloprovincialis
AACATAAAAATGTTTTTATCCAATAAAAAGATTACTTGTAACAAAAGTTTGCCTCAAAATTTCCAAATTTACACAAAGAACTAGATTTATCATTTATCAACATATAGTTACCAGCATAAGGGGTGATAACTCTTTTAATGCTCTTCAACTTCATAATTGGTTGGCTTTTTAACTATTTTGATCTGAGTGTCACTGATGAGTCTTATGTAGACGAAATACGCGTCTGTCGTTCTACATTATAATCCTGGTACCTTTGATAATTATCAACACCACTGGGTCGATGCCACTGCTGGTGGACGTTTTGTCCCCGAGTGTATTACCAGCCCAGTAGTCAGCACTTTGCTGTTGACATGAATATCAATTATATGGTCATTTTTATAAATTTACTGTTTGCAAAAGTTTGAATCATTCGGAATATTTAGGATTTTCTTATCCCAGACATAAATTACCTAAGCCGTATTTGGCACAACGTTTGGAATTTTGGGGCCTCAATGCTCTTCAACTTTATAATTGTTTGGCCTTATAACTATTTTGATCTTAGCGTCACTGATAAGTCTTATGTAGACGAAACGCGCGTCTTGCGTAATAAATTATAAGCCTGGTACCTTTGATAACTATTAGTAAACTTTATTTTAAAGGAACGGTTAACAAAAATCTTGTAGCTAGAAATTAAGTTTCTTTAATCATATCAAAAACCTGTCTTCTCATATTTTTTGCTAAAACGTATACCTTTCAAAATACCCTTATACATCTTATCACGAAAAGTATCATGGTGACCCTTACGTTTTATCATATTTTTGAAATAGAAAAAGCATAGTAAAAACCTACATTATGGCAAAGTATAAGAAAAATTATCAAAAGATAAAAAAAAAAAAAAAAAAATGTTTTCTCAATTTTTCTTACTGAGTTTTTAAAATAGAAGAGTATGTTGGACAATTAAAACTAACGTTTTAACAACCATTAGAAAATGTATGAATAATCATTATGACTGTATTAAAGGCTATATAAGTTAGAAGGTAGCGTACATATATATTGAATATAATATTAATTTTACAACTTATTACTAGCCCAAGTGATAAGTGGGATGTACCAGGGAGCATCAAGAAGAGCTTGGACAAGTTTCTATGATGATTTTGTTTTCTGGTTGTAACAAGCCAATAATGAATATTCAAATATGTTGTTAAAAAAGAGAAAATCCATCTTAAGTAATATATTGTGATGATCGACTATAAGTGTGAATGTCAAGGATGGTATCCAAAGTGCAAGTCTACCCTTCCGGAGCACCTGAGATCACCCCTAGTTTTGTGGTGGGGTTCGTGTTGTTTATTCTTTATAAGCTTTCTACGTTGTGTCATGTGTGCTGTTGTTTGTTTGTCTTTCATTTTTAGCCATGGCGTTGTCAGTTTGTTTTAAATTTATGAGTTTGACTGTCCCTTTGGTATCTTTCGTCCCTCTTTCATTAGATGACATTTTTGATTTGTGAAAAATAACTACATATTAATTTACACTTATTTCTATTTGGGGGATGTTTCTGGCAGCATTGTTTCGCCATAGGAGATTTCACGGCTTTTTATGGATTAAGCTCAGTTTTTTAATATTGTGTTGACAGCTGTTATTTTTTTGTTATTAAAAAGGTAAATTTAGGAAAAAAGGAATGCCATGATACCGGTATGTTCTAACTGCCATTATAAAATGGCATAGCATCTATGATTACCATACGTCATATCAATCAAAAATGATATGGAAGAGTAGCTACAGAGAAAAGAGAATAATGGGCATAAAGGACACAATAAAGTGCTAATAAATAAATAATAGAGATAACTAGGCAAATAATTTAAGATAGAGAATAAAACATAAAGAAAAGAGAAAACTGGCTTAGAAAATTAAGGATGTTTGCTTCTCTTGTCTCTGTTTCATTCGGCAATCCTCGGTAGAATCCGCTACTCTCCCTCGTTATGTAAGGGTATGTACGGAATCGGCCGAGTTGAGATAAATGTGATTTTTTTGTTAGATATTCGGAATCCTCTATTATGCCAATAATAAAATTGCCTGATAACCAATACTTTTCTTTTGATCATTTTATTACATAAAGTTGAAAAAAAATTATGAAAATCTTATAACTTTGTTTTTATTCATAGTTTTTGAAAGAAACGTGGTTAAATGTAAGACAAATCTAGAGAGAATAATTTCCCGCCAAATATTCAAAGTATATATTTTAAAACCAAGGACACGGACCTATCTTTTTCCTAATTTTTAAGTTCTGTAATTGATATAATATCAAAGGGTCTTTTAAAAAGCTGGTTATTTTGAAACAGAGGAGCCAACACCATTAAGGAAAATAAAATTGAAGGACCCACCTAAGGCCCTCATGAAATGCTCTCAGTCTGTAGTACAACTTTCGATAAAAAAAATCAAAACGAAAGGGAAGGGTGTGTGTGTGGGGGGGGGGGGGGCTTTTTATTTTTCACTCTATTAGTATATTTTGACTTTTTCTTTTAAATAAATAGTCAACCGACCTTTGTTTTCTTCTCAAACCTCCTATCGTGCCTTTTTTTAAAATTTCATCCTAATTTTCTTCTTTATTAATTTTCATATCGAGAACAAACTTGGTGAATATGTTTTTAATGGTATTTATAAGATGATAAGTAAAAATTCACGAATTTTCCCGTTAAGAAAATAAGTAAAGTTGTTAATATTTTTTGCAATTGTGTATATATAAGACACTGCAATATTGAATTATACCAAAATGATTAATCTGTCTTGACGCCTTGAGAGGTTAATTTTCGCACTTCATTTGTTTTTGTACACAACTGTTTGCTCATCAAAATGTCTTAAACAAAATATTATCAAAATCTTTAAAAGAGCATTACGAATATTTATGTTATTTGTTAGAATTTGTTTGTAATAAAGTATCGATGGTAACATTGTTTTCTTGCTTATCAAGTACATCAGTAGAATAAGCAAATAAATACTAAAAACAGAACAATTCAAATTCGTACTAAATATTATTTTCAGTAATAATCTTGTGTCTTCCTGAATTTATAAATTCAATGCATAATCCTCCAAGTATTCAGATAGCTCTAATGAGTAGATATTAAATTTGTACTTTAAGCACTCGGGATCATCTTAAACTCCAATTTGCACTAGATAACATAATCATGATGAGATCACTGACCTATGACCTCAAAATTATGGTGAAAGTCAAAGGTCAATTTTACGTTCTAGATTTTGACCTTTGCTAAAAACTCCTTCTGGTTCATTATAAAACAATTCATACTGCATAAACGGTTAAACCTATTAATCTTATTTTTGTATGTATCAGTTTGATTTACCACATAACATCAACACGGAGTGACATTTTCTAACATCGTTTTTTTTTTTTTTAATTTCATTATCGAGGTGGAAAGACCTTCAATTGTTCTCAGTAATGGGGGGTTCAAAACTCACCCTGTTTGACCGAACACTTATTCTTATAGAAGTTATCTCCCTGCACCCCCTTTTCTTGTTATTCCTTTATCTCAAAAACTGTAAAAGATTTTAACAAGCTGTTTTCGCCAAATTGTTCGTCTACTCTTAAGAACGATTTGGTTAATTTTGACTGGAGTGATCGGAAGACATCTTATGGGAGGTATTTCCTTTTGAAAATTTAAGATAGGCGATATGTTGGATAAATTCATACGTTATAAGTCGTAGAGGCCTACAGTCTTTTGATATGAAATCCTTGGTCCATTTGAAGGAAATTGAGGTCGAGGTCAAAGGTCAAGGTCATGTTATTAATTTTGAATTTTCCTTGTTATCGTTATTCAAAAGAAACTTTTACAGTAAATGATATGAAGTGTTTACCAAATAACTGTTTACAATAAGGCGCAACTTCAACCTATTCAAGTCAGAGTTTTGTTTAACCCTTATAGTTTCTCCCCTTATGTATTTGAAATCAGTATTTCTCCACAACCATACAAGTGATTGACCTGGGGTCTTTTGATTTGAGATCACTGACCTATGACCTCAAAATTGAGGTCAAGGTCAAAGGTCAATTTGACGTTCTAGATTTTGACTGTTGCTAAAAATTCTTTCTGGTTCATTATAAAACAATTAAGTCTTCTGCATTAACCTATTAATCTTATTTTTTTAACAGTTTGATTTACCACATTACGTCAACACGGAGTAACATTTTCTCACATCGTTTTTTTTAAATTTCATTCTTATTATCGAGGTGGAAAGACCTTCAATTGTTATCTGAAGACTTGGTTTTTAATTAACCATATTTTGGGTTTTTTTTATTTTTGGGGGAAGAGATCACCTTTGTTGACTTCGCTGTAATATGTGTCGGATAGGCTGCCTTTAAAAACATATTTAATGACGAAAATGTTCCATGACTGAACGAATCAGTGCTGAATCTTCTCTGAAATGTCAGTTAGTTAAATTTATTTTACATAATAAGACCTTGACGAAACAGACAACCCTGAAACTAATACAAAAATTAACACATTTTAAATGCAAACTATATGTAATAACTTAACTTTGAAAACAGTATATATATATAATACCCCAGCAAATTGAATTATTTCTTTAGTGATAAACAAATAAAAGTACGACCGTTTTCATGATTAGAATTTGTTAAAAGTGAGGTCACCAAGATCTCGTATTAAGGGAGAGTTATCAATGGTTTTTGAAAGGGTTTGTTCGTTAAGTCGCTACAAAACAATAAAAAATAAAATAATGAGTCTTATCATGCTTATGGCACGAACTCCCCTGCTCATGTTTTGCAACGAAAATGGGACGGACGGATGGAACGACGACAGGACAGACGGTCAACGGAAACAATTAATATCCCCGTCGCCTACTACGGGGCGCCGAATGGGACTCTTGTGGTTTTGTACAAAATTCAATTCTGTCATAACAAATCATTTTTGTCTTACAAAACTATGTGATACAGACTTGTTTTATGAGAACTTCAATTTTGTGATGACAAAATTCATTTGTGTAGACAAAATTCATTTGTGTAGACAAAATTCATTTGTGTAGACAAAATTCATTTGTGTAGACAAAATTCATTTTTGTCATGACAAAAGTCAATTTTGTCAAAAAGGTATGCAAATATAAACTTATTTGCATACAAAATTGACTTTTGTTACCTGATATGGATATTAAAACACAAAAGTCAATTGTGTGAGACAAAATTGACTTTTGTGAGACAAAATTGACTTTTGTGAGACAAAATTCAATTTTGTGAGACAAAAGTCAATTTTGTGAGACAAAAGTCAATTTTGTGTGCAAAATTGTTTAGTTTGAATTCTGTGAACTAATTTGCATACAAAATCGACTTTTGGGAGACAAAATTGACTTTTGTGAGACAAAATTGACATTTGAGAGACAAAATTGACTTTTGTGAGACAAAGTGACATTTGTGAGACAAAATTGACTTTTGTCTCACAAAAGTCAATTTTGTATGCAAATTTGTTTAGTTTGGATTCTGTGAACTAATTTGCATACAAAATCGACTTTTGTGACACAAAATTGACATTTGTGAGACAAAATTGACTTTTGTGAGACAAAATTGACTATGACTTTTGTGAGACAAAATTGACTTTTGTGAGACAAAACTGACTTTTGTGAGACAAAACTCAATTTTGTGAGACAAAATTCAATTTTGTGAGACAAAAGTCAATTTTGTCTCACAAATGTCAATTTTGTGTCACAAAAGTCGATTTTGTATGCAAATTAGTTCACAGAATCCAAACTAAACAAATTTGCATACAAAATTGACTTTTGTGAGACAAAAGTCAATTTTGTCTCACAAATGTCAATTTTGTCTCACAAAAGTCAATTTTGTCTCACAAATGTCAATTTTGTCTCACAAAAGTCAATTTTGTCTCTCACAAAAGTCAATTTTGTCTCACAAAAGTCGATTTTGTATGCAAATTAGTTCACAGAATCCAAACTAAACAAACTTGCATACAAAATTGACTTTTGTCGCCCAATTTTCAAATTAGGTAACAAAAGTAAAGTCTGTGTTACAAAAATGAATTTTGTCATGACAAAAGTAACTTTTGTCCACTGAAAGATAATTTTGTACGACAAAATTTTAAATTTGTAGTATGCTACAAATTTTGTTAAACTGAACTCATTTTTGTTGAACAAAACTCACTTTTGTCCGTACAAAATTGAATTTCGAGTACAAAATCACAAGAGTCCCATTCGGCGCCCCGTACCTACGGCAGTGGTACACAAATATACCAAAAAGACGATAAGATACATAGTACCGATCTAAAAGTACTCGCAGTAATGAAAGCTAATAAAATCGACAAATTTCAACTATTAAATGCTAGTAAGTCATATCATTTCACACTTAAATGGGAATCAAACATTCACAATTGCCGTTAGCACTTCAATTGACGCAAATCAAGTAACAGTAGGTTGACATATATACCATAAGATTTACTGAAACCATGGTTAAATAAGAATATCTTAATTAGTTATCAAAGGTACCAGGATTATAATTCAATAGGTAAGACGCGAGTTTCGTCTGCATAAGACTCACCAGTGACGCTCAGATCAAAGTAGTTATGAAGCTAAACAAGTACACAGTTGAAGAGCATTGAGGACCCAAAATTCCAAAATGCTGTGCCAAATACGGCTAAGTTAATCTATTCCTGGAATAAGAAAATCCTTAGTTTTTAAAAAAAAAATTAAAGTTTTGTAACAGTCAATTTATATTAAAAAAACACACTTAAATTGATTTTCAGTACAGACAAGTATCTTCACATAGACAATACACATTTGTTAAGGGAGAGTTGAGATCTCAAAAACATGTTTAAACCCGCCGCATATTTGCACCTGACCCTAGTCAAGAGCCTCCGGCCTTTGTAAGTTTTGCATGATTTTCAATTTTAGTTCCTTTATATATTTTAGAGTTTAGTATGACGTCCATTATCACTGAACTTTGTACTTGTTTGGCTTCATAAATATTTTGATATGAGCGTCACTGATGAGTCTTATGTAGACGAAACGCGCGTCTGGCGTACTAAATTATAATCCCGGTACCTTTGATAACTATTTACACCACTGGGTCGATGCCACTGCTGGTGGACGTTTCGTCCCCGAGGGTATCACCAGCCAAGTAGTCAACACTTCGGTGTTGACATGAATATCAATGATGTGGTCATTTTTATGAATTTCCCGTTTACAAAACTGAATTTTTCGAAAAACTAAGGATTTTCTTATCCCAGGCATATATTACCTTAGCCGTATTTGGCACAACTTTTTGGAATTTTGGATCCTAAATGCTCTACAACTTTGTACTTGTTTGGCTTCATACATATTTTGATATGAGCGTCACTGATGAGTCTTATGTAGACGAAACGCGCGTCTGGCGTACTAAATTATAATCCTGGTACCTTTGATAACTATTTACACCACTGGGTCGATGCCACTGCTGGTGGACGTTTCGTCCCCGAGGGTATCACCAGCCCAGTAGTCAACACGTTGACATGAATATCAGTGATGTGGTCATTTTTATGAATTTCCCGTTTATAAAACTGAATTTTTCGAAAAACTAAGGATTTTCTTATCCCAGGCATATATTACCTTAGCCGTATTTGGCACAACTTTTTGGAATTTTGGATCCTAAATTCTCTTCAACTTTGTACTTGTTTGGCTTCATACATATTTTGATATGAGCGTCACTGATGAGTCTTATGTAGACGAAACGCGCGTCTGGCGTACTAAATTATAATCCTGGTACCTTTGATAACTATTTATACCACTGGGTCGATGCCACTGCTGGTGGACGTTTCGTCCCCGAGGGTATCACCAGCCCAGTAGTCAACACGTTGACATGAATATCAATGATGTGGTCATTTTTATGAATTTCCCGTTTACAAAACTGAATTTTTCGAAAAAATAAGGATTTTCTTATCCCAGGCATAGATTACCTTAGCCGTATTTGGCACAACTTTTTGGAATTTTGGATCCTCAATGCTCTTCAACTTTGTACTTGTTTGGCTTCATAAATATTTTGATATGAGCGTCATTGATGAGTCTTATGTAGACGAAACGCGCGTCTGGCGTACTAAATTATAATCCTGGTACCTTTGATAACTAATAACTAGTACACATTTTTTTGTTCAGGGGCCAGCTGAAGCACACCTGTGGGTGCGGTATGTTCTCGGTATATTAAAGACCCATTGGTGGCCGTCGGTTGTTGTCTGCTCTTTTGTCGGGTTTTTTTGTGTCTTTGACACATTCCCCATTTCCATTCTCAATGTTATTTCAGACCAAATAAGTATCATGTGTGAGATAAACGCCTTCGCGTGAGTTGTCTGTTTGGCACTCATGCAACATCTTCTTATATCTTATGTATCTATTGGTGTAGACTTTGAAGAGTTTGTATTGCTGATCACTGTTTAATTCTACATGTATTATAATTTTCGAGAAAATAGAGAAAAAAAAAATACCAAAAAAAAAATCAACAAATCGGCCGTTGAAAAAAAAGTAAAATCACAAAAATACTGAACTCAGAGAAAAATCAAATCGGAAAGTCCCTAATCACATAGCAAAATCAAATGACAAAACACATCAAAAACGAATGGACAGCAACTGTCATATTCCTGACTTGGTACAGCCATTTTCAAATGTAGAAAATGGTGGATTAAACCTGGTTTTATAGCGCTAAACCTCTCACTTTGTACGACAGTCTCATCAAATCGGCCATATTTGTATGTGCTGTATCATTCATTGCAATTTTATGTGTTTCCGAGATAAAAGAGAAAATAAGGGTCATATTCGTCATTTTTGTTGTTGTAAAAAGGAAGATCTCAACAATGTGAACATCATTCTCCATTCAGATTTGTCTATTTAAACTAACTCAGGGGTGTGGAAATATTTGTTGTGAGTACTTGTCCCTGGGCAAGTAAAACTGTAAATTTTACTTGTCCGGAAAAAAAGTTACTTGCCCTGATGGTCCCAATAAATATTGTAGTATTTTATTGTTAGTTAATATATGATTCTTAGCACTGTTTTGCATCCCAAACAAATCAGTGAAATCAATTGGTTTATATATAGGTGTAAAATTTTAGGAATGTTGGAAATGGGTTTATAACATCAATGGAACAGAAACTCAAAAGCTAACCAACTAAATGAAATGACATGTAAAGTTTTCAGCATTGTTTTTTAATAAAAATTGTAGCCAGTAGGTACACTACATAATATACTAAATTTAGAGGACAGTGAGTCAAGAAATGGAAACTAAATAATAGATTAACTAATTATTTCTAGCAACTGACACACTTATTTTTTTTTTTTTTTTTTTTTTTTTTTTTTTTTTTGGTAGTTAAACACTTCTATTTATCACTTAGACAACACATAAGGTTGCCTTTGATCTATAAATAAGACAAAAACAAAACTTATTATCTGAATTTCTTTCCAAGGGATAATCTGATATTCACGATGTCCGATATTCTCGCTTCCGTTTTTTTTTTTTTTTTACACCTTGACCATCTCCGATTGCGTTTCATGCTTTCGATTCGTCATTCTTTTTGTCTTGCTTGCCCGATGTTGATTTTAAAAGTATTCATCAATCTGAATCTCGATTCAAAATCTTAAGAATTGACACTTCCAGTGAATAGTGGATAAAATATAATCGACGATCCCGGGTCAATGGACAAAGCCAATGCAATATTACGCGACTCGGGTTTGCATACTTATTTTTACTCATTTTGGTAATCGATCTATTTCCGGAGTTATGTAATATTTATCGTCATGAACATTGATGTTTTTACTCGCTGATTATTGGTTTCTTTTACATAAATTAAACATCTTTATACGTTTTGAAATTAATCCTATATTTTTGCTGAATTTGAATTTTGTCATGTATATTATTTTACTTGTCCACGGGCAACCAAGACAAAAATAATTACTTGTCCGGGTGTTAAAATGTACGAGTCGGGCGAGTCGGGCATAGCATTTCCACACCCCTGCTAACATTGTATCCCTATTTTCTATTGTTAGCCATATCGGCCATGTTGAATAAAGAATAGATAAAAACGGCCAAAAATATTCAAGAAAAAACACTGAGGATAACGCCAATTTTGCCCCTTTTGTGTCGATTCTTTAATAATTGTTTATTGTTAATTGACGGGGAAAATTCAGCATGATTAGATTTACATTATCACAGATAATTTGAAATAATTTCTGTATTTTGTTTGATTGACATTACAGTGTTTAAATGGTGTTTTATCGAGCGACATTATTCATATAAATTGAAAGTACTTATACATGCTTTATACCGGCAAAATATTGCATCACATTTCAAAACATTTGACGTTGTCATAACCAGATGGTTAAATATCCTGGGATAGATCTTTGGTTCATTACAGCCGGTTCATTCGGTGAAAATTCAGCTCATACTCAAAAGGTTTAATACGTCTAGTAACGGGATACATTTACCGAGTGTTCGACGGGTCTAATTTTATCGACAATTTTTCCATTGTTTAGCTGTTATAAGTTCGTACGAATATGTTCCATTTTAACAGGTAACGCCAATCGAGTGGCGTCTACCTCTATTATAATTGTTCAAAGAGTCCATTTCTGTAGATAATTTATTCCATGGTTTAGTTGTTAAGTCCTTACGAAGATGGCCCATTTTATCAGGTAACACCAATCGAGTGGCGTCTTCCTCTATTATTGTTCAAATTGTTCATTTCTGTAGACAATTTATTCCATGGTTTAGCTGTTAAGTCTGTACGCTGATGGTTCATTTTAACAGGTAACTTCTATCGAATGGCGTCTACCTCTATTATTGTTTAAAGGGTCCATTTCTAAAGACACTTTATTCCATGGCTTAACTCCGTATGATGATGGACCAATTTTATTAGGTAACATCTATCGAATGGCGTCTACCTCTAATATTGTTCAAAGGTTCCATTTCTAACGGTAATTTATTCCATGGCTTAAAACCGTACGATGATGGTCCAATTTTAATAGGTAACATCTATCGAATGACGTCTGCCTTAATATGTGTTCGAAGGGTTCATTTCGGTTGCTAACTTGAGCCTGGTCATTTCTGTAGACAATATATCCAACGGCTTAAGTCAGTACTATGATGATCCATATCAACAGGTAACATCAACCGAATGGCGTCTACCTCTGTTATTGTTTATAGGGTCCATTTCTAACGACAATTTATTCCATGACTTTAGCCTATACACAGATGACGCGTCTGAGGAACATCTTCGTATGTTTGGCGAAAAATCCGAATAGCTTCTCTTCAATCGAGAATCGTTATAAGTTAACGAAGACTTTATACAATAAAGTCGACAACAAGAAACATTATACAAACATCTTTTGAAACCATTACGGAACACGGAAGACATTGCTATGTAGATAACACACCCGGATGCACTGTTGCTTAGCGCCAGCCAATGAAATCCAAGCCATACCATATGGACATACATTCTATCGTAGATGGATGGATCTATATCACCCAAAATGTTTAGTGAATGCAAAGGAAGCCAGGTAAAGATAAACATCAAAACTACTGCAACCAACATTTTTACTGTCTGAAATTTAAAAAATAGATAAATATATATATATAATCATTATGATAACGTCTAAACAAGTGAAAACTATACCACAGATCCATCCATTGGATCAACACTGAAGGTCATTCATGGCTGAAAACACATTTTATACATAACTAAAAACCAACTGTTCAGAGAATCCATCCCAAACGATATATTTTGATATATAAATATTAAAATTCTGTTGCAAATGTCATAAATTTACAGTGACAAATGATAGCCTATTTTTGCTGAATCCAAAAATATATGGTTTTTATTCGTTTTCTTTGAAATAAGGTCGATAGTTTGTTACTACCGGTCAGAAAAATGTCATTTCCGGAAATTATTTGATAGTTTAACTTAATTCGATACTGCTTTCAAAAATATAGTGTTCAAGATACTTTTACATAAAATAAAAACAGAAAAGTACCACTTCCGTTTTACACACGATTACTTTATGTTGATTTTTCAAGGTCATATTGCTTGTAACTAATGCATTAAGACCTATGGCTTGATGATGTATATAAATATGAATTTAAAACAAAGGTTAATATCTATAACGTCAAATGTGCCTATGACCTTGACTCAAATCTCAAGGTCAGAACCTAAGGACATGAAATCAACAGACCCTAGGTCTTAATCATATATGGTTAATGAGTTATATTACTTTACGCATAATTCTAAATATAAGAAAGGTTAACACTCCCATTTAAAGTCTAAGCACCTTTCAACCAAAATGTATGTTTTTCGACATGTCACAACTAACAATTTATTTCAAATCATATATGTCGATATCTTATACGGTTTCTAAAAAGAGGTGAAAATGAGCCAATATAAAAATTTAGAACATGACCTTAACCTTTGACCCTGACCTTATTTTTTTTGTTCTTTTTTTAACTTAGGACCTCAAATCAAATGACCCTAGGTCTCTATCACATTAATATGGTTTCTTTACACAGACAAGTGGACAGACCTTATAACTCTAAATATCAGCACAACAAAGTTAAATTTGCAAATTTTCAGAAGCAAGTTTTTGTTTTTCCTCCGCCGGGATTCGAACTTATGGCTTAAGTGTCTCGATATCCCAATAGCATTATACTAAACTATAACCATGATAATGATACACTTGTCTGCCATTTCTAAATATCACACACGTTATCTCAAAATTTTGTATTACAACTTTTAAACAATGTGACGTCATATATATGGGTCATTTTCAAAAAATGTCGAATTTTGAAATTGAAAAATTTATTAAAAGTTACTTATTCAAACAACCCTCTACATAAGCAAATCAAAACAAACAGTACTTTATGAACAACATATTAAAAGATGCAATCTAAATGATGTCATACAAGAATATCTTGAAACATTTTTTGATCGGTGGTACAATATTTTGTCTATCCTGTTACCATTTTCAAATTAAAAGAAATTTTGGGTTATTAAGAAAAGGTTTAGATAAAATGTTAAGCTTGTTTTACGTTACCAATTAGATGATTTTCAAGAGAATAAACTTCTATATATATTCATTCTGTAAAATAATAGATTATTTGCCAATTGTCTAGGTTGTACTGAAAAATGGCTCTAAAAATTGGTTTTCAAAGGTTGTAAAAATTACCACCAGTAATGCAAGTCTAAGATAGCAATTTATGTTGTTCGGCCTTTTTTCACCCTTTCAAATAAACCCAACATCAAGTAAATCCCTCATAAGTTAATTTACTTTTCTCTTTATTTCGTTGGTAACAGGAACGTACGTTTCTGATATATCACTATATAAAAGTCTATCCTGTTACCTTTCTGTCTATCCTGTTATCGATATCAGTATTGCACCTGCAAATGCTTAATTGGGAAGATTAAGACGTTATAACCTTAAGATGAGTTCAAACAATGAAATATTTCATTCGTTTTCCACCTACATGTTAAGATAAAAAATTTAACGACGTTTTTGTCTATAATTGTCTATCCTGTTACTGTAACCATAGCAACCATAGTAACAGGATAGACATAACAGGATAGACAAATTTCTTCGTTTTTGATTGCTGTTGTGAACTAACTGCTCCCTTTGGTGAAGTGATTATGGTTTTCTATTGTGAATTTGGTTTCCAACACGTTATTGCACTTTTTACAACCATACTGTTAGTGTAATTAATCAAAATGGTTGGTAACAGCATAGACATGAAAAAAAGTACGCTCTATTTTTTTCACTAAATGTCTTGAAATTTCTTTTCTCTACACTGTCGTTCAAGAAACGAGGCGTTTTAAATGTAAAGATTACTTTGCATTTTTGAAATCAACACTGACTGATTCAATATTCATAGGGAGAATAATTTAACGACTGATGTAAGTAGCGGTAACAGGATAGACATGAACCTCCTGTACGATGATTGAATTTAGTTTGTAGATAATCTGTTACATACAATGATAAAGAAGCTACGGTTTTCGTTAGAATTATAATTAAAGTTCTTAAAAAGTCCCTTTTGCAGATATCAAGGCGATCAGAAAATCGAAAAAAAATCATTTGAAATGTGTTTTTCTGACAATGTACGCACACAAATACCCCCAAAATCGGACTTAAATGCAGTTTAATCTTATCAAAATAGATGCAAGGTGTGTTTATTATTAATGTTCTGAATCACAAATCCGACAAGCCTTCATTTAAACCATTACAACTGAAATTTCCATTAGAAATAAAAATTTTAGTATGGGTGTACTGAAAATTCGACATTTTTTGAAAATGACCCATATACATAAACTAAAAGTGAATGTTGTGTACAAGTGTAATTTTATGTCCACTGTAATTAATTTTGTCATATTAACGTTTTGATTATCGTCTGTTAAAGTCATCAAGTCAAATAGCCATCCTGCTATAAGAGATTAACATAGCATGTTCTCCAAGGTCACGTAGTAAATACTTTTATTTGATTTATATGTTTTATTTTTGTAAACAAAGAGTTGGAGAATATTTGGAGAATATTTAGGTCAGTTGGAGAATATTTGGAGATTATTTAGGTCAGTTGGAGAATATTTGGAGAATATTTGGAGATGATGTGTATATAAGGTTCAGATTTTTGTTATTCAGCTCATAACATTTTTAGATATATCTTAGCAGATTACTGATAGCTTTGGAATTATTATTATTTCTTATATTCTTTTTGTCCGCACAGTATTGGACACTGTTGCGTGGTTCCGCTCAGTATTGGACGCTGATGCGTGGTTTTGTCCGCACAGTATTGGAGACTGTTGCGTGGTTCCGCTCAGTATTGGACGCTGATGCGTGGTTTTGTCCGCACAGTATTGGAGACTGTTGCGTGGTTCCGCTCAGTATTGGACGCTGATGCGTGGTTTTGTCCGCACAGTATTGGAGACTGTTGCGTGGTTCCGCTCAGTATTGGACACTGATGCGTGGTTTTGTCCGCATAGGATTGGACGCTATGCGTGGGTTTTTGTGTGTGTACAGTATTAGACACTGTTGCCGATTTTATACCGTGTGAAAGTAATTTGCTAATGAATATTTCAATTATACATTTTTGTAAACTGTATGTTATGTAAATAGTGTCCGGAATGGAATTTTAATAAATAGATTAGTGAATTTACTTGTGTATTTCTTGACAACAATACTACAGATTATTGGATTATTTAGTTCTTGAATTTTCTGTGATTTCATAATACCCGGCCTAACCAGAAAGTTTGATGTAACTCGACCGCCATTGCATTTTTGGTGTCAGAAGTGGGATACAACAAGAACAACTAGTGGATTATAATATTCAACATATGGACTACCAGATATAACTTTTGGATGTACGTTTATAAATATTTCTGAACTGTGAGTGTTTCGTCATTACATTTTTTATTATTGGATGATTATTTAAATACGTAATTATGGGCCGTACAAGGAAAACCAGAAATAGAAGTCTTTCACCTGCTCCATCTGTGTCAGTAGTGCGAACACCAATTTCATCTACACCTCATGAACGAAGAGATTTGCCTGAAGTGAAATCACAAGTAACACCGTCGAAATTTTTTGAAAAAGTTCGTGAAGACTTTGAAAGCTGGATAAAAATATTTGACAGGATAAGCCGAGCCAATCGTTGGAGTGATGGCCGGAAGGGAGAAATGTTGCCTGCGTACCTGAGGGTCAGAGCTGCTGACTATTTCGAGGATTTGAATAGTGAAATTCGAAATGATTTTGATACAGCTGTGCAAAAGTTTAAAGCAAAGGTTTTGCCCAAAAGAAACTTGAGCGTATGTACTATAGTGAGTTATTTCAGAGGAAGCAGATTTCTTGTGAAAGTATTGAAGATTATGGAAATGCAATTTTAAAACTGACAAGACGGTCACATGGAGGCGTGTCACTTGACGAGCATAACTGTTACAGGTTAGCTATGGAACACTTTTTGCAAGGACTTCATCTTAGTTTTATGCGATTTGTTAGGATGAGCGTCCCACAGAGCTTTTAGCAAGAATTCATTGTTTCGGCAACCGGACAGCCTCTATATATTACTGGAATTATTGAATGTGAAATTAGTGTTTATTGTCTGTGCACAATATATATGTAGTCATGGATTTGCTTCATGATGCTATCATTGGAACTGATATTATGGAATAAATTCGAATAGTGATTGATATGAAAGATGAAGCTGCTTACTGGAATATCATGTATGTAAAATCCATAGGACGTGATGATCAAAATAGTGTCAAATCAAGTGCTATGTGTTCGGGATGAATTTAATTGGAAGAGTAAACGGAGATGTAAATGGGATGGTTGGGATCGTTGAACCTAAGAGTCAATTAACTTCAAAATAGAGTGTTTTACCGGCAAAAGTTTTAGCAAAAGTTTGGTTTGTGACAAAGATGTTGTTTTTAAAGTGTTGAATCTAACTTCAAAAACCAGTTAAACTATTCAAGGATACAAACATTGGTACATTTGAGGAAATGGATGAGCTTTCTGATGAGGAACCACTACCAGAAGACCCTTATACAACATTTTCGCTAATTTTACATAGTGATGTCTCGGACAATGAAATTTTAATAGATGAAAAGGAACATTTAGTTAATTTGGACAAAACGTTTTGTGATATCTCAAATGACTTCCAGCTTGTTGAGGACAGTGCCAATAAATCTGAAGACAAAGAAGACGACACTGGTGATGACATTATTTCCATATCAGATACTTTGACATTTGGAGATATGAATAGTTCTTCTCATGTTAGTACAGATGAAACAATTATAACTATTATCATCGATTAACACAAAGAGACTTTTCTTATTTCAATGGGGTAAAAGAAACATTACGTGGAAGCCGTATCTAATATCCAAACAGATTGAATTCAGAAGAAATAGACTTTTCTGCCTTGGCAGCTTGTACCGTTAGTGAAGTCAATGAACATTCAAAAAATTAAAACAAAAGATTTACAAGTGCAGACAAGTTATAGTGGTGTTTATGCTGGATTTTATTTGAACAATTAATTTGTTTTATTACTTAGGTTTTATTTTGTTACTATAGACATTATAGAGTTCGATGACTGAGGTCAGTCATCATTTAGAGGGGAAGGAATGTACAAGTGTAATTTTATGTCCACTGTAATTAATTTTGTCATATTAACGTTTTGATTATCGTCTGTTAAAGTCATCAAGTCAAATAGCCATCCTGCTATAAGAGATTAACATAGCATGTTCTCCAAGGTCACGTAGTAAATACTTTTATTTGATTTATATGTTTTATTTTTGTAAACAAAGAGTTGGAGAATATTTGGAGAATATTTAGGTCAGTTGGAGAATATTTGGAGATTATTTAGGTCAGTTGGAGAATATTTGGAGAATATTTGGAGATGATGTGTATATAAGGTTCAGATTTTTGTTATTCAGCTCATAACATTTTTAGATATATCTTAGCAGATTACTGATAGCTTTGGAATTATTATTATTTCTTATATTCTTTTTGTCCGCACAGTATTGGACACTGTTGCGTGGTTCCGCTCAGTATTGGACGCTGATGCGTGGTTTTGTCCGCACAGTATTGGAGACTGTTGCGTGGTTCCGCTCAGTATTGGACGCTGATGCGTGGTTTTGTCCGCACAGTATTGGAGACTGTTGCGTGGTTCCGCTCAGTATTGGACGCTGATGCGTGGTTTTGTCCGCACAGTATTGGAGACTGTTGCGTGGTTCCGCTCAGTATTGGACACTGATGCGTGGTTTTGTCCGCATAGGATTGGACGCTATGCGTGGGTTTTTGTGTGTGTACAGTATTAGACACTGTTGCCGATTTTATACCGTGTGAAAGTAATTTGCTAATGAATATTTCAATTATACATTTTTGTAAACTGTATGTTATGTAAATAGTGTCCGGAATGGAATTTTAATAAATAGATTAGTGAATTTACTTGTGTATTTCTTGACAACAATACTACAGATTATTGGATTATTTAGTTCTTGAATTTTCTGTGATTTCATAATACCCGGCCTGACCAGAAAGTTTGATGTAACTCGACCGCCATGGCATTTGCTTGACGTCAGAGACGAGTCATTGCAGCCGTGATATGTCAACTTTACCTATAGATGACATACAAACGTTAAATTTAATTCTGAGGATAAAATAATATCGTACCTACTTTGTTGGAAAATAAAATTAATTTATTTGTACTCGCTACAATATATAGAACTAAACGGGTTTCTTCATGTTTTGTTTTTTTTACAAAGCTAGTAAAGTAATAAATTTATTATATTGGCATACAATGTACCTATATGTATATTGTAACATAATAGTTATATTGTATTCTTACCTGAACCCAAGTGGTCAGTTTTGTCTATGTATTTATCCGTTTTTGTGTTTGTTGATGTTTTTGTGTTTGTTTTTGTTTACGGTTTTGTTTTTGTTTTTTTTCAGTTTTTGTTTATCTTTATTTCTTTTTTAGTTGTCAGTATGTTTTATTCAGTATAATCTAAGCTGTAAAGCATGACGTGAATGGGAGGTATTATTTCTTGGTTTTTGTAAATAGATAAAGGAAGATGTGGTGTGAGTGCCAATGAGATTACTCTCCATCCAAATAAACAATTTATAAAAGTAAAAAGTAAAATCACAAAAATACTGAACTCAGAGGGAAATCTAATCGGAAAGTCCATAATCACATGTCAAAATTAAATGACAAAACACATCAAAAACGAATTGACAAGAACTGTCATATTCCTGACTTGGTACAGGAATTTTCAAATGTAGAAAACCATTATAGGTCAATGTACGACCTTCAACACGGAGCCTTGGCTCACACCGAACAACAAGCTGGGAAGGGCCCCACAATTACTTGTGTAAAACCATTCAAACGGGAAAACAAAGGGTCTAATCTATATAAAAAACGAGAAACGAGAAACACGTATAAATTACATAAACAAATTACATGTAAGCATGGTTTGTGCAGTTTGATCTACGATGTAAAGCGCCAAGTGAATAGGAGGCTTATTGTCATTGTTAGTTGTCTGCACTGGGTTGGTTTATAATTGCATGTTTGAGTTTGAGGGCATACTGTCAAGTGAACCAACCGTTAAGTACTTTTGGTGATTATTTATTTATTTTGTACGTATTGATAGTCAAACGACAGCATGACTGACAGATACTAGTTCAAATTTAAACAAAGTTACCAATTATAGTTCAAAATACAACCAGTATTCATGGTCAAGTAACAGTGAACATTTTTATATTTATGTAAGATGTCCATCTACATAGAATCTACATAAAAGCGGTAACAAATGAAATGTTCTTTAAAGTGTCCGTATTTAAGATTCAAATTTTCAAATTTTCAAAACTAATGCATGATCTAGATGGAAAGAAAGAAATCGAGATCTAAATGCACACATTTCCGTCTGATTGAGAAAGTGTGGGTTCACAGAACAAAAAGGTAATGAGGGAAAACGGCAGAATAAAGAGTTAAAAATAAAAAAATAGAAAAAATGGCTAAAAAATTGAGAAGATTGAGGTTTTAAAAAACAAAGAATATAATAATGGGCAAAAAAGATAAAATAGCTAAAATGTATAAAACAAATTAAGAATACAGAAATAAAGACCCATCAACCCCCCCCCCCCCCCCCCCCCCCCCCACACACACACACACACACTTTTTGTGTGAAACCTTCATCATAGGTTCACTACTTTCTTCCCTATTAAACTAACTTTACTAACCTTCCTCTTAGATTTAGCTATCTTGTTGTCCCGAACTGTGTCTACTTCTCCTGGTATCTTATTATTCCATATTATATAGCCAATATGCACATAAGTAGAGGTCAATATTATTAGCGGTATCCCGTATTGTACGGACAAAATAATACTATTATATAAGTCTCTATTTGTGTTCGATGGCCAGTTCTCAAGACATAGACCACGAATACCTGGCTCAAACGGTAAATGGACTATTGTTGAAAAGACCGCTGTTGGTGTAGCCCCAATTATCGCAATTAACCATATAGTTAGAATCACTAGTTTGACTTTTCTCTTCGCAAATGGTTTCTTCATTCTACGAGCTATGGCATGGTGCTGTTCAAAACTAACCGCCATCATGACGAATGACCTCTGGAGCACAATCCCAACTTGTGCAAAGCTGACTATCGGGCACATCATCGACCCGAACGGCCAATAACTGTACAGGATATTACTTATACATGTAGAAGGAATACATAGTGTACCCATAAGAATGTCACTAACTGCAAAACTTGCCACGAAATAGTTATTAGCATTTATACGCCTTTTAGGCATAGTATAAATAGTATATAACAAAACCATATTACCATTGATGCTAACGATGATTATTATAGCGTAAAGAACCAGCATGACGCTCTTAAATCCCATTGGTAAATCATAATTCTCGATGGAGGACAAATTTACAGTGATGAAAGAATAGTCGCTTTCATTTATCTCCATTTTTTGTCTGCCACTTCTGCGTCTTCAGTGTACCAGAAAAGTGTTTGTTCATCGAATAAACATTGTTTCCAAGAAACTACGTAACATGCTATGTAGTTCTACCAAAGAAATTAGCGATTGTAAATCTGTTCAATAGTAATCCATGATGTACATCACTAAGTGCGGGAATTGTCACATGATACGAGCTTTCTAACCTCCACATTGCAAAAATCACCTAATGCTCTTACTGTAAGATGTCGCAATTAATCTTTCAATTGTTTTTGGTTTTACTAACTTTACGTAAAATTACAATACAGGCGAGACAAAATCCACAATCAAGGACAAAATGCCTTCCAAGTTCTCTGTATTTTCTCAAATGCGTGATATTTAATCTGACGTTTTCAAAATGGCGTATGCGCTTTAATACTGGAATTGAAAAGTGTTAATTTGTATAGTTTCCTTGTGAAATGTATGAAATTATGTAAAAGGTGAAGAAACGATATGACAGTTATTAAACAAACGGTGCTAATAAAAAAAAACGATGTCGCTAAGATACATTTGCAAAACATTTGATAAGGCGCAGATTATACCTTTGATAAAGTCAGGTTAAATATGAGGCATTATAGAAAATACAACAGAGATGATATTTTGTCTTCTATTGTGGTTTTAATCTGGTCTCGAACTCAGTGTTTTTAATATGTATAATATATTGTGGCATGTCTCTTGTTTTTTTTTCATATTTTTTGTTTTTATATTATTTCACTTTGCAAATTTCGTAATAAATAGCTAGCAGTCAACATCCTAAATACAAATATATAATTGTTTTATTTTAAGAGAAACAATTTGCAAAGTTAAAATTCTACATGCGTTTACATCCCTATTGCGTGAGTGCAAAAAAGATGTGTCATGAATGAGTTGACTAAAACTAATTTACAAATAAGCAGATGTGGTATGTTTGCCACTGACACAACCTTCCACATCTGCACATGTAAAGGTTCAAATGGCATGGATGTAAGCAATAACGTAGGTCACCGTGTATGTATGAATGTAAAACTGCAGAACTCAAATAGATTATATCATGTTTTTCATAATGGCCCTGATATCATCCTTCGACCCATATCGGCCCTCGGCTTAAGCCTCGAGGCCGATATGGGAGTCTCGGGATGATACCAGGGCCAATATGGAAAATGGCATGTTATAATCTATACTTATTGTTTATCAAATGTTGAATAATTGATGACGCTACGGTAGTTTTTTCATCCCCACCCCATGCAATGCCTTGGTCGTTTTTTCACAACTTTTCGGGATTTTCAGTTTTATTGGTCTTCCTCCTCGTTTGATATGGTTTAGAACATAGTCAAGTACCATGGGAAGATGTGAGAAATAAACTAGACTAGTAGTGATAATTAATTCTAAAAGTGAATTAAAAACAGCCTGTGACAAATTACAAAATTACGTCATAAAACGTAGATCTGACATATTTTACAAAAATCAGTTCATCAAGAGTCACTGACAAGGCTTGTGTCGTTATGTAAGCAGTTACCTTATAGTGCGGGCAGACAAAACCTAATAATAAACGTGTGAAAAAGAGAATAACATTTCGTCTCACACCGAACACCTATCCTAACACCATAGATGACCATTGATCTCTGAACCCTCTCACGAATGCAATATACGTCATGCTTTCAGAAAACTGTCTTTGAGTTTAATAATCAACAAAATGCTTAGTCCTGTTACATGACATTTCAGCCTAACGATACCTGTTACATATCATTTCAGTATAACAATACCTGTTACTTGACATTTAAGTATAACAATACCTGTCACATGACATTTCAATATAACGATACCTGTCACTTGACATTTCAGTATAACAATAAATTTCAGTATACCAATACCTGCTACATGACATTTCAGTATAACAATACCTGTCATTTGACATTTCAGTTTAACGATACCTGTCACTTGACATTTCAGTATAACAATACCTGTCACTTGACATTTCAGTATAACAATACCTGTCACTTGACATTTCAGTATAACAATACCTGTCACTTAACATTTCAGAATAACAATACCTGTCACTTGACATTTCAGAATAACAATACCTGTCACTTGACATTTCAGTATACCAATACCTGTCTCATGACATTTCAGTATAACAATACCTGTCATTTGACATTTCAGTTTAACGATACCTGTCACTTGACATTTCAGTATAACAATACCTGTCACTTGACATTTCAGTATGACAATACCTGCCACTTGACATTTCAGTATAACAATACCTGTCACTTAACATTTCAGAATAACAATACCTGTCACTTCACATTTCAGAATAACAATACCTGTCACTTGACATTTCAGTATACCAATACCTGCTTCATGACATTTCAGTATAACAATACAAGGTCACTTGACACTTCAGTATAACAATACCTGTCACATGACATTTCAGTATAATACCTGTCACTTGACATTTCAGTATAAAAATAAATTTCAGTATACCAATACCTGCCACATGACATTTCAGTATAATAATACCAGTCACATGAAATTTCAGTTTAACGATACCTGTCACTTGACATTTTAGAATAACAATACCTGTCACTTGACATTTCAGTATTACAATACCTGTCACTTGACATTTCAATATAACAAAACCCGTCACAAGACATTTCAGTATAACAATACCTGTCACTTCACATTTCAGTATACCAATACCTGTCTCATGACATTTCAGTATATCGATACCTGCTACATGACATTTCAGTATAACAATACCTGTCACTTGACATTTCAGTATAAAAAAAAATTTCAGTATACCAATGCCTGCTACATGACATTTCAGTATAACAATACCAGTCACATGAAATTTCAGTTTAACGATACCTGTCACTTGACATTTCAGTATAACAATAATTGTTACTTGACATTTAAGTATAACAATACCTGTCTCATGACATTTAAGTATAACAACACTTGTCAGTTGATATTTCAGTATAACAATACCTGTCACATGGCATTTCAGTATAACAATACCTGTCACTTGACATTTCAGTATAACAATACCTGTTACTTGACATTTCAGTATAACAATACCTGTCATTTGACATTTCAGTATAACAATACCTGTCATTTGACATTTCAGTATAACAATACCTGTTACTTGACATTTCAGTATAACAATACCTGTGATTTGACATTTCAGTATAACAATACCTGTGATTTGACATTTCAGTATAACAATACCTGTGATTTGACATTTCAGTATAACAATACCTGTCACATGGCATTTCAGTATAACAATACCTGTCATTTGACATTTTAGTATAACAATACCTGTCACTTGACATTTCAGTATAACAATACCTGTCATTTGACATTTTAGTATAACAATACCTGTCTCATGACATTTAAGTATAACAATACCTGTCACATTACATTTCAGTATAACAACACCTGTCACATGACATTTCAGTATAACAATATTACCTGTCATTTGACATTTCAGTTTAACGATACCTGTCACTTGACATTGAAGTATAACAATACCTGTCTCATGACATTTAAGTATAACAATACCTGTCATTTGACATTTCAGTATAACAATACCTGTCATTTGACATTTCAGTATACCAATACCTGTCACTTGACATTTCAGTATACCAATACCTGTCACTTGACATTTCAGTATACCAATACCTGTCACTTGACATTTCAGTATACCAATACCTGTCATTTGACATTTCAGTATAACAATACCTGCTACATAACATTTCAATATAACAATATACCTATCACAATACATTTCAGTATAACAATTATACATCGTCATTTGACATTTCAGTTTAACGATACCTGTCACTTGACATTTCAGTATAACTATACCTGTCATTTGACATTTCAGTATAACAATACCTGTCATTTCACATTTCAGTATACCAATACCTGTCTCATGACATTTCAGTATAACAATACCTGTCACTTGACATTTCAGTATAACAATACCTGTCACTTGACATTTCAGTATAACAATACCTGTCATTTAACATTTCAGTATAACAATACCTGTCACATGACATTTCAGTATAACAATACCTGTCATTTGACATTTCAGTATAACGATATCTGTTACTTGACATTTCAGTATAACAATATCTGTTACTTGACATTTCAGTATAACAATACCTGTCACTTGACATTTCAGTATAACAATAGTTTAGGCACAAGATATTTCAGTAAACAATTCCTGTCACATCGAAAAACCAATTGTTGCTACCAGAATTTTCACATGTACCATTTCTGATATATAGTCTTATTAGTTTTCTCGTTAGAATTGTTTTACATTGTCATTTCGGGGCGTTTTGAAGCTTACTATGCGGTATGGGCTTTGCTCATTGTTGAAGGCTGTACGGTGACTTATATTTGTTTATTTCTGTGTCATTTGGTCTCTTGTGGAGAGTTGTCTCATTGGCAATCATACCACATCTTCTTTTTTTATATTTAAATAGTTTCAAGTTGATGCGAACAAAGCTTGTTATTCAATCTACCGTAACAAACAAAATAAACCTAGTATTGGACGGACGGACGGCAGCACAGGCCAGAAAACATTATGCCCACTACTGTAGGTGGGACAGAGAAATCCTAGTCACAAAGGAAAGAATGACCAAAGAATGACCAATTCTTTTTGAGACTGATATTCAGACGATCCACAATAACAACTATATCAATTTCAATGATTCAATAACAAAATATATGATAAGGACATCAACTGTCAAAGCTAGGCATTCAATAATTTTATAGACGAAAAATGAAAAAAGCGTTTCGTTTCGTTTCATTTCGCCATGTGTTTTTTTTCTCTTCTCGTTTCGCTCTGTTTTTACCTCTGACGCACACTTTGACTAGGGAGCTCTAATGTTCGGTGATTTTATGTGCTGATCTAGGTTGTTTAACGTATTCGTTTTCATTTTTTTTATAAATTTACTGTTTGCAAAAGTATGAATTATTATAAATACTAAGGAAATATATATATATAACAAGTCAAAAATGAACAATGTTAGATATTTCGGATAACTGATATCCTTCTTCAATAATAGCACGATGTCAAATGAATCATGTAAAAATATTCAAACTGAGAAACTTTTTCTAAATCTCGAAATTTATACAATTTAAGCGAACACCACATTACGCTGATACAATTTTAAAATGTCCAAACACGGCGCAAAGATTACAAAGATATGCCAAATGAAAATAGTTATTTTCGATGTGAACTGGCACAATTTTAAATTTCCAAAGGTTGTGACAGTTTAGATGTTATAACTGCATTGAGGGCAGTCCTCAAACAAAAAAATCAAAAATGTCCTAACCGATCAAAGTTTGAATAATATTTCAAATTTGACAACGGTAGGGCAATTGCAACAGAAACTACATATTTAAGCCTCCCAAACGAATAGCAGTCTAGTAATGATTAGAAAAATAAGTTTGATCTAATGAGGTAAAATAATTGAACGTGGCTACGTACTTTAACATCCATCCCGAATGAATGAAGCCCTGTAATTTAAAACGAATTTCGAACTGTAAAGCCGGAGTTACTGGAAATAAGTGAAGACAGCAGAATATCAAATGGTCGTCCCCTAAGTCGTCATTTGAGATCACCTGGGCACACACAAGCTGATCTCAAAAACCTTGCCATCTCAATCATAGACCACAACGAGGGTTGGTCGAAGGTCGACAGAGTCGCTCGGGAAAGATTTTGGATAAGAAAGTTACGGACAGTTTCCCCAGAGGGCATAAATGAAAAAACATAGAATGAGTCCCTCGTTTTGCTGTCTTCACTTATTTCCAGTAACTCCGGCTTTACAGTTCGAAATTCGTTTTAAATTACAGGGCTTCATTCATTCGGGATGGATGTATAAGTACGTAGCCACGTTCAATTATTTTACCTCATTAGATCAAACTTATTTTTCTAATCATTACTAGACTGCTATTCGATTGGGAGGCTTATATATGTAGTTTCTGTTGCAATTGCCCTACCGTTGTCAAATTTGAAATATTATTCAAACTTGGATCGGTTTGGACATTTTTGATTTTTTTGTTTGAGGACTGCCCTCAATGCAGTTATAACATCTAAACTGTCACAACCTTTGGAAATTTAAAATTGTGCCAGTTCACATCGAAAATAACTATTTTCATTTGGCATATCTTTGTAATCTTTGCGCCGTGTTTGGACATTTTAAAATTGTATCAGCGTATGTGGTGTTCGCTTAAATTGTATAAATTTCGAGATTTAGAAAAAGTTTCTCAGTTTGAATATTTTTACATGATTCATTTGACATCGTGCTATTATTGAAGAAGGATATCAGTTATCCGAAATATCTAATATTGTTCATTTTATAGTTATTTAATGGTGATGTTGTACCCTTTTTGACTTGTTATATATTATATTTTGTAGTGTACAGAATCATATTACGTGATCCATCGCCCTGTAAGATTGATCGTTGACTATGTATTCAGTCATTTTATATATATATTTATCCCAGACAGATAAACTAAGCCGTATTTGGCACACTTTTTTGGAATTTTGGGTCATCAAAACTCTTTATCTTGTTTTGGGGCCAGTTGAAGCATGCCTCCGGGTGTGGGATTTTCTCGTTGTATTGAAGACTCATTGGTGGCTTCGGCTGTTTTCTGCTTTTTGGTAAGGTTGTTGTCGCTTTGACACATTCCCCATTTCCGTTTAACATTTTAATGAGTATTTATAAATATTTGATTAATTGTATATCTGACCGGCTATATAAATTGTACACATTTCGCATTATCGACACTAGTAGTTATACCGTTTCGTACGGTAGTTCAACGAACAACAAATGCATTATAAATGTCATAACATTTCTGAAATACCATCCAATAACGTAAGCATTGCCTTAATTAAGAAATAATAAAGTTGTAGTCGTAACCCAGTTCCTCGTTAGATAGCATAAAGATCGTTGCCAATATAACTTCGGTCTAAAACCGTGGTTTTGTGGAAGCTCATGTCCAACCAAGAAGAAAACTTATATGGAAGAATTTAAAATCTGTAATTAATTTGTCAGTTATTTAGATTGTACGTTTAATTTCTTTAAAGTTCTTAAACTAATTTACGATCCTCCTGGTCTTGATTAAAGTTTTATTTATCGCTTAAAAATTGAGGACTATCTCTTAAAAATGTAACCTAAAACTTGTTATAGTTAAAGAATATTTGGATTAAAATTCGATTATATTACTATCTATCAAAGATTTATAAGAAAGAAAAGTCGTCCTGATTAATATAAATATCAGCTGGAATTTAAATTCTTAATTCAAAAATGTTCAAATCACAATTATCAGTAGTCTTCTCAACTTCTTTTAACAATCAAGAACACTAAGTAAATGACTTTTTTTTCACTTGTATAAATTAAAAAGAAGAAGAAGATGCTTTATTTCCATAAAATGGGCTCACAAGGAGCATAATATAATATCATTATAATATAATTCTTTTACGCCATAATAAACAATACAGTATACATAGTTACATAGTTACAAACACAAATAAGAAACAACAGTTTTCATATATTAGTATATATATATATATAGTATATATATAAAACCTTCGTCTCAGGCACACTTCTAGAAAGTAACAAAAACATGAAAAAAGAATACTGTGAGTAGGCTAAATATATCTAGCTGAACTGCAAGAGGCACCAAGGGACGGGGCTATATGGCATGGTGGGTGCATTTTAAAATGTGTATCGGGACATTAATGATATGTATAACGGGGCTTTTTCTGGTATGTCATCCTCGTGTCTGGTGCAGAGGAGTCATGCACAGTACTATTTAAAGTGACACAACTGCAAGAAGCACCAAGGGACAATGCTAATTGACATGCCAAAGTGCACATATTACGAAAAAGATTAAATATTTCCAGTTTAATCAAAAATATCACAAACAGAAAGGTAATAGAACTTATATACGATGTGTCCTGTACCCCACCAGCCCAACCTCGTGTCTAGTGCAGATTTAAATAATTATCTTTCAAGTTATATTTTGTCTTCATCAACTAACTCACAGACAGATATCAAGATATAAAGATTCTCTACATTAAGAAGCCATATCAGTTTTTGGCTAGGAATCAAATGCGTAAAGTTTTGGGCATAGTGAGTTAATAGTGGAATTTAAACAATTTCTCTTATCTAGAGATGATGTACACGAGAATAAACATCAACTTCATTTGAGGTGTACCTGAGACATATTTTGTCTTGTCGGAGAGTACCCTGATAGCGACCTCGTTCAGCTCTTAGTCTGTGAGAAGAAATACGCAACCGAGTGAAATTTCTCCTCTGGTCAGGTAATAAAGTATGATATATTGTATCTTTCAAGACCAAATGAGTCTTAAAAGTGCTATAGCTACAAAGCTTCCCATCAGCACAATTGTGCATTTGGTTTCTCAACTGTATTTCATAGTGCTGATACAAAAACTTTTTAATAAAATTTTGAATCTAATTTTATTGGTATATATATAGGAGTATTTAAATGAAGTTGCTTGCAAAGGCTAGACTGTCAACCCCATAAATTTTTTTTTTGCAAATAGTTTAAAAATCCATACCAAGAGGGATTGCTTTATTCAAATAAAAGCTTTGACTCTAAATATGCATCTTTTAGTAAGGGAAAGGATGAACCCAAATTTTCAAGCCGGTGCAGGTATCTGATCATATATTTGGTGATATTATATTTGGTGATATCAAAATGTAAAGGAAATCTCCCAAGTTCTGAAAGAGTGGCAAGGTTTGTTGCTCTTTACCCCACACCTAGTAATAATTTACAAAATGTCATAATAAATGTTTTCTGTAAACATGGTAAATAAATACACTGCTGGTAATTTACGTGTTTTTCCCCGTATTTACCTGCTTTGAACCTCAACGTAAAATGAAACAATTCATTTAGAGTTATTTCCCCTTGTATACAAACCATGATAACACTGTTGATAAGACACCAATCGGCAGTTAAAATTACTCGTGTGTCAACGACTTATTTGACTTATCAGGCAAAGACTATGGCTACTGACGCTCGTCCAAAGGTATTTGTCACTAGGAGAGTGCCTGCACGAGGGATTGACCTACTTAAAGATAAGTTTGTGGTGTCCCAATGGGATAGAGAAGACCGGATTCCACCAGAGGAGCTACTCAGAGGTGTCAAAGGGGTAGACGCTTTGTTCTGTTTGTTGACAGATAAAATTGATAAAGATGTTTTAGATGAGGCAGGTATGTGTGAATTTATAAGTAAAGCATCTAAAAAAAACATAGCTCGGAATTCTGGTAAACTGACACGAAAACAATATTCTGTAAAAATAACGAATTTTCACAAACACAATATATAGCCGGTATAATATTTATCTTGAATACGTCAACATCATGAACATGGTAAATATTTTGATGAACTAGTTTGATAAAGTTCTTCCTTACGTAGACCGACCGTTGTATTCAGATCGGAAGATCAATTATAAAAGATGATCTCTTCCGTAACAATCAGTCAAATGGAGACTATTCCCCTAAACGAGTAACAATATAAATCATAGTTCTAAAAATAAAAAAAAAAGTCTTTTGCTGAGTCTTTTTATCCAAAATGTAATGAAAGTTGTCATAACCTTTTAACTTCTGAGTGCCCTCATGGGGTTTTTGATTATGTGATTACTTGGCCGTTTTTTTAATGATTATTTGATTATTAAGCCAAATATTTCATGATTATTTGATTACCTAGGACTGTATTTTTAGTTTATGATTATTTGATTACTAAAGATAAGCAAATATTTAATGATTATGTGATTATATTGGCAAAAAAATGGTGATTATGTGATTACTAGGACCCCCCCCCCCATGAGGGGCCTCACTTCTCAGTTACTTATTGTGTATTGTTTGGATGCTTTCCATGCTTTTGAAAATCCGCCTTTGGTCTAATATATATTAGCCGCTTATATATAATATCTCCAGTAAGTTTCTTTATCTGTTAATTTAATTAATAAACATTTCCAGTTCTTTCTTAAATTGTTTGTCAACATTTTTCTATAATTATTGAGTGTTAAGATATAATAAAAGATCAAAATAACAAATTCAGATACAAACGAGATTCTCCGATTTTTTTTGTGAAAATAACAAATAATATATATTTTTCATTTCAGGTCCTCAATTAAAGACAATTTGTACGATGTCGGTGGGATACGAACATATTGATATATCAGAATGTAAAAAAAGAAACATTCCGGTCGGCTTTACTCCGGATGTGTTGACCAATGCGACAGCTGAACTGACCATGTCTTTGCTTTTAGCAACCTCAAGGAGATTAAAAGAAGGTAAGATATAAAAAAAAGAAGATGTGGTATGGTTGCCACTGAGACAACTCTCTACAAGAGACCAAATGACACAAAAATTAACAACTATAGGTCATCTATAAATGTCAATATCTCCTGTCATTTGGTGTTTCTAGAACGGCCTTCAACAAAGAGCAAAGCCCATACCACATAGTCAACTATAAAAGGCCCCGAAATGCCACATAGTCAACTATAAAAGGCCCCGAAATGCCACATAGTCAACTATAAAAGGCCCCGAAATGACAAATGTAAAACAATTCAAACAAGAAAAGATGTTCGTATGTTAAGGGCCCATTTTGCATGTTAAGGGTCTATTTTAACAGAAAAGAAGGAGGACATGGGACATCCATCCATGACACAAAATCGGTACATGCACCACGTGACATGCACTACAAGAACAAAAAGTAAAGGAACAGAGCTTGTATTACTGTTCTTCGTCTCAAAGTCACAATGAGGTTCAGAACACGTAGCAAATGCTCCTCCCTCGCTGCAACTTTAAAACGGCTCTTAGTATTTTTTAGCGGAATTCATTACAAACTGACGTTCACGTCACAGCTGTAGATTAAAGATATAAACCATTGAGTACGATTAATAACATAAATATATTAAGATATAAAAGACAATAATTGAATTATAAAAAATAGCCATCCATAAAATCACAGATTTTGATTTGTATATTCGTAGCATTGATTAAAAATGCGTCCGTCATTCTAGGAAACCAAATCGGTTTTCAGTTTAACACCGAAAACTCTATATAATAAATATATACGGCTTACGAGATCATTTTTCGTTACCGATTGTTAGTTTTCACTTTTTGGACGGTGTTTTGTCCATTTTTGCTTCTTCGTGTACAGCCTAACTTTTAAACTAATGTTATACATAAAGATGACAGAATATAGGTTTGTTTAAGTACCACAGGCACTTGTCTCAGATTTTTTTTTCATATCTTAATGTTATATTAAGGTATATAGGAAAAAAAATTCTGAGACAAGTGCCTGTGTTAAGTACTATGTAAGCGAAATTCTTGGATCAACAATTTAACCTGTATCAACTATGTAGAATATATAATCACACCGATCCTTCTGCAACATCATCAGTAGTCTACAATTGAAACACACTGATTTCGTCACTAATCTATCTTTACAGCAATGACAGCCGTAGAGGATGGTAGTTGGGGCACGTGGAATCCTATATGGATGCTAGGACATGGCTTAGATGGCGCAACTGTTGGCATTGTTGGACTAGGTCGAATCGGATTGGCTGTAGCAAAATGTCTCCTGCCATTTGGTGTTTCTAGAATTGTTTATAGTGGCAACAGTCAGTCGAAGAATGAGCAGGAGGTTAATGCTGAATTTGTTTCTTTTGACTATTTGCTGGAACATTCTGATTTCATTTTGGGATGCTGCTCTTTAACAGCAAATAACATGGGACTATTCAATGCCGGAGCTTTCAATAAAATGAAAACTTCAGCGATATTTGTCAACACTAGTCGTGGAGGGTTAGTGAATCAAGATGATCTTTACAACGCTTTAAAAAGTGGTAAGATAGCCGGTGCTGGACTTGACGTGACAAATCCGGAACCATTACCGACAGACAGTCCTTTATTAACATTAAATAATTGTTTGGTTTTACCTCATATTGGAAGTGCGACAGAAAAGGCAAGGAGTGCAATGTCAGAATTAACAGCTAGAAATATCATAGCTGTATTCGATAATAAAGAAATGCCTAGTCGGCTTAACATTTCATAACCAATGATTTAGTTTTATGTCAAATAGTGGTTTTATTGGCAATCCTATGTCTCCTTATTTTAAATTGATTGAAGGGTTTTTTTCTTGCCAGTATAGTATGGATACGGTAGGTTGTACTTGTACTTGTCTCAGGTGTATGTATTTGTACTTGTCTCAGGTGTATGTATTTGTACTTGTCTCAGGTGTATGTATTTGTACTTGTCTCAGGTGTATGTATTTGCAACTTCTATGTCATTTGGTCTTTGATGGAGAATTGTCACATCATCTAATTCGATGTTTCCTTATATTTGTTATTTATATGTTGTAGCCTTGTGAGAGAGCACTATATCACTAGTGTTTTTATTTGGTCTTTGGTGGAGAATTGTCACATCATCTAATTCTATGTTTCCTTATATTTGTTATTTATATTTTGTAGCCTTGTGAGAGAGCACTATATCACTAGTTGCCTTATGTTGGATAGTTGCCAGCCTCATTGGCAATCATATCACACCTCCCTAGTTATTTTACATAAATTCACGCGTTAATAAGATTTGCATAGTCTGACAACAAAGGTTAACAAAAGCATTTACAGGAAAGGCTCCGTGTTAAGGACTGTACTTTGAGCTATAATGGTTTACTTTTATAAATTGTATGGATAGTTGTCTCATTGGCACTCATACCACATCTTCTTATATCTATATACATAGATGGAATTTCACTGACAAACTACTTACGGAAAGAAATGTCAACTCAGATGCCTGTTATGGTGACCAAAATAAATGAAACTTGTCGTTGAAGTCAAACACACCATAAATCCATCACCATTTGTTTTTAGTGTTAATTAATTTATTGTGAAGTCACAAAGTTGTTGCTAGTTGCTAGTTGCTAGTTGCTACAGAGAGCCTGCAACTCTCTACACAGATAGATACTCATTGGCAGATCTAAAACTTTCTATAAGGGATGATCCACTGACTGACCTAAAGGATCGTGCTCCAGTCATGCTTCAGTGATTCCCTCAAAAGAGGAGCCTGGCCCCTCAGCCCACCGGATCCACCTATGATAATTTACGACGACAAGAATCATCAGACAACAAGTCCCCTTTCTGACCGGACGTTGCTGCTTTCTTATACATCCCGCAAAACCAAACCGAAGCCTCATTTTAGAGACGGCTTTATTGCCGTTCAGCAGAATTATATTTGGTATATGGAATCTTTGCAACGTCTAAATGTCCCGCATACAGACAGGGTTCATCTGAACTCATTTCATAGATAAGTGTTCAACTTATCTCATGTATGTGTGATGTATCTAGATACTTGTGTGAAGCATCTAGATGGTTGTGCGATGTCTCTAGATACTTGTGTGAAGCATCTAGATGACTGTGTGATGTATCTAGATACTTGTGTGAATCATCTAGATGGTTGTGTGATGTATCTAGATACTTGTGTGAATCATCTAGATGACTGTGTGATGTATCTAGATACTTGTGTGAATCATCTAGATGACTGTGTGATGTATCTAGATGGTTGTGTGAAGCATCTAGATGGTTGTGTGAAGCATCTTGATGGTTGTGTGAAGCATCTAAATGGTTGTGTGGTGCATCTAGATGGTTGTGTGAAGCATCTAGATGGTTGTGTGAAGCATCTTGATGGTTGTGGGAAGCATCTAGATGGTTGTGTGAAGCATCTAGATGGTTGTGTGAAGCATCTTGATGGTTGTGTGAATCATCTAGATGGTTGTGTGAAGCATCTAGATGGTTGTGTGAAGCATGTAGATGGTTGTGTGGTGTATCTAGATACTTGTGTGAAGCATCTAGATGGTTGTGTGAAGCATCTTGATGGTTGTGGGAAGCATCTAGATGGTTGTGTGAAGCATCTAGATGGTGGTGTGATGTATCTAGATACTTTAACGAACAATCCAGATATATAGACTTTAACGAACGATTTAGATATTTTGAAAACTGTCTAGATACTGGTCCGAGTCCGTCATCGTAATGGTTGTGCGATGAATCTAGATATTTGTTCGAATCATCTAAATACTAGTACTAATTTAAAATGATTTGACGATAGTTACAAGTAATGCGTCACTTATGGAGAAAGGAAGAGAGAGAGAGAAAGTGGGGAGATATTCTATTCTATTAAGAGACGACCATGCTGAAGAGCTTGTATAACACTTTGTACAAAGTGACCTCTAGTTGACTAAATATCAAATTGAAAAGCATTATCAATAGATCTTATTCTAATTATTAGATACGTTGCCACATGTAAATGTTTACAATTCATAGTAACTAAATTTAAATCAGTAGAAACAAGTGTTATAAACATGATAAAGGAATAGAACATATCAAATTCATTAATTCATATAAAGCTGACACGTGCATAAACAATGATAAAAATAATATTAGTTTAACTATATTTGACTTTTTATCGAGTTTTTACTTCAATTTATAGTGAAAACAACCATGAAAATTTCAATTAACCAGTATTTGCCAGTATTGACAACTTGGGGAGTATTGTCCAGGGCGGTAAATACCACTGGTAAATACCGGGCAACCTTGTTTATTTGTTTTACGTTCAAGATTATTTTGTAAATTCAGGTATTCCATAGGTAGGTCCCCAGTCGTCGCTAACTTCCGGTATTTTCGGAAATGTGCCCGTGTCGCAACATAACAACCTGTTGCATTCCATTATTTATATGATTCCCGTTCTAACAAAACTGGGGTTCGTGTTGGTTAATCTTTAGTTTTCTATGTTGTGTCATGTGTACTATTGTTTGTCTGTTCGTCTTTTTCGTTTTTGGTGGAAGAAGACTTCAAGTCTTCTGAAGGCCTACGGTACCGACTTTAAAATCATTGAACCTCCGTATGCCGCATCTGTTTCTGTGTATTATAATTTCATAACAACTTCCGATTCTTGACACCGATTTTTACACATGATTAAGCATCTGAATCACTTAATTTGTAAATTAGGACTGAAAAACAATGATCACTATCGTAAATATGTACCCTTTTATTTATGTTAATTATTAGATTTCCTCTCATCTACATGAACGTTATTTGTTTACTTGTAACCGGATGTTTTTAATGTAGATATTTTGGTATCGGGACAACTCGCCCTGTTTACATGTTCCGCCCGTGGTCTGTTCATCCTGAGTTCTTTCGCCCGTACAGTACGTTCATTCTCTTTACTCTTATCAAGGACGTTTTATAAAACGTCCTTGCAGTTATCAAAAAATATTAATATTAAGGGTATCGTTAAAAAAAAATCCTCTAAAAAACGATTTAGTGAAAATCATCTGTTCCTTATTTTGTTCCCAAGGTAAGGCAATCGTATTCAGCCAATCAAATTATATGTTTCTCATGATCAAATTAATAAGCCAAACAAAAACGTTTTTTCTGAAGATTATTCTTACATGCTAGATTTTGAACTTGTGTTGTTTTCATCTAGTTTTAAAAGTCGTGAACATGGCATGTGAATTTTCATCTGCAAGGAGGTTCTTTCACAGCTTAAGGATAAAATCATGGCTGATTGACAAAATTAAATGATGCAGTACTACCATAAAGATAATAAATAGTATTTGTTTCACTAATTTATTGACATAATACTAATTGTAACATATGTGATAATTTTTTGTATTCAATTAAATCATTTAAAACACAATGTACTATTCTTTTTTCACAAAGACCAACAAACAGGTTGGGAAGCCCCCCCCCCCCCCCCCCCTTTTCTAATTATGAGTGGTGTCCCTTAAATGAGGGACTGTTCCTAAAACAAGGGGTAATTTTACTGTTGAAAGAAAAAAGAAACAAAATTTTAAAGATTTTTAACTGAAAAGTGGGAAAATTCATTATATTTGGAACAACTTTTCTAAATAAGGGGTCAAAGTAATAAAGAAGATATAAGTTTAGAAACATCCCAAAATTCTTTTGACATGTTTTGACCATTTAATACTTGATAGATGCATAGTTCTTGGGGGGAAAGTTTCATCAAATAATATGAATATAAAGGTGCTCATTTTTACAGTGGGTTGTAATGTTCTTCCAATGAGGGTTACCCCTTATTTGGAGTGTTGTTCCCAACCTGTTAAAGGTCCATCTTTGTGCATAATTAAAAATTGGAAATTTCAACAAGCATCTTATATTCTTACACAAGAAAATAAACCCGGGTTTGCTAGCTACATGTTCATCTTTCTACTGATTTAATAACTAAAATCATGCAAACAGACTTAAGAAAAAGGCATGCAAGCTCATCATACAAATATGACACTTTTTCTATATCCAGATCTTGCAAAATTCTTCGCTAAAAATTGTAACCTTTACAATTGTTGTCGCGCACTAAAAAAAAAAAACATTGGAACTTTCAAAAGTTGGCAGGTATGTAACAAGTCTTACTATTTTTATGCCCCATTTATGGGCATTATGTTTTCTGGTCTGTCTGTCTGTCCTGCTTCAGGTTAAAGTTTATGGTCGAGGTAGTTTTTGATAAAGTTGAATTAACATACGTGTTTTAAGTGTACAAAAGAAGTCAGGAAAAAATACATCTTTCTTTGCGTGCTTTACAAAAATATTGCATGCATACGGTAGTGAAACTTACTGATCACTTCAAACGGCCTGATACGCGCCCACCTTTACATGCTAAATGTTTGACCTTATCTATTGTACTGGCTGTGAAATGAAACAGTTGTTTGTTTTGTCAAGTACAAGGCATTTTTATGCCCCATTTATGGGCATTATGTTTTCTGGTATGTGTGTCCGTTCGTTCGTTCGTCCGTGTGTCCGTTTGGTCGTCCCGCTTCAGGTTAAAGTTTTTAGTCGAGGTAGGTTTTGATGAAGTTGAAGTCCAATCAACTTGAAACTTAGTAAACATGTTCCTTTAATATGCCAAATTAGAGATTTTATCCCATTTAACATAGAAAATGATAGTGCGGATGTGGCATCCGTGTACTTGGGACACATTATTGTTCGTTATGATTTAAAACATAAAATTTCGCTTGTTTGTTGAAACTGGGTCGCAACTAAACGTAGTTTCAGAACCGTAGTTGCAGACTTGTGTTGTAAAAAAATATACAACCATCATAATTATGTATCCTATGTCTGTATTATACACAAAGTGATATTTTAAAATATGCATTGTGCATTCTAGTTTACAATGTAAAACCCACTTCATGATATACGAAAATAAGATGTTTCATTCACAGTCACGAGCAGTCCCCCATTAATAAATGTTGATGTATATTCACGTATGTATTAAAAGTGTAAGTTTTATCAAACATTGACCCATCATGTTTCCAGGATACACCTGTGAGCTTAGCTTTTTAGTGTACAGCTTTTTTTTTATATTTTAGAATTTGGCACATAATAAAGGATGATGTACGTGAGACAACTACCCATTCGCCTCAACTCGGCCGATTCCATACCCTCATCTAAGTAGCGGAGTCTAGACCGAGGATTGCCGAATGAAAACTACCCATAGATTTCAAATGATGCGTAGGGCCGTAACTAACAGAATGTTTTATATGGTCAGGATATGCTCGCTGTATTGAAGAACCATTTGTGGTCTTTCGCTGTTTTCTGCACTTTCGTCGGGTTGTTGTCTCTGACAATTTCCCTTTATTCATCCTCAATTATATACATATGTAAAAGGCGGCATTATGATGGGCTGGAGATTGAGGACAGCTAAGTACCTAAGCTGAGCCGTTCTTCGTGCTTTATTATGCAATTCCTCTTCGGTGTGAGCCAAGGCTTCGTGTTGAAGACCGTACTTTGACCTACTGGTATAATGGTTTATTTGTTACACATTTTGACTTGGACGGAGGATTGTCTCATTGGCACTTATAACACATCTTCTTATATCTATCTTCACGGTTTCAGCTGCTGCATTCGCCCTATTACAGTTGACGTGCGCCTTCAGATTTAAGCGCGGTTTGTTTATCATTATTCCATACTTATTCAGTAGAGATTGTACTAGTACTTGCCCTTTAAAACAGACAAATTTCATAAAGCAGCAGTCTTTAAATAAGAAATGAGCTTTTACGAATACATGTATCATTTTATGTGGTTCTTTTGTCTATGGCTAATTTCATATTAGTTTTCCATACTGAGGAGACAACTGGCATTGTTCCGTCACATAATTTACGGTACTAAAAGTCATAGTCGTATGATAAGAAAACCTTATAATGCCGTATTTAGTCCGAGTAAAAAGGCACGACATGAAAAATGAAACAATTCAAACGAGAAACAAACGGATAAATTTAGAAAAAAAAATACAAGTTCATATTTGATATAATAATTTTGTGTCAGAAAAAACACAATTAACGTGTGCAAACACTTCAAGGTTTCGTCAGATTATATACATAATGTTAATATTTTATAAGGGTGTCCGAAATTGTTGGCATTCGAAAAGAATTTAAACAGCTTAAGCTACTCTCATGCAGTGACTTTAAAATCTTGCTTCTCGGGGATCGTTTTCAGTTATGAGATGGTCCTTTAAAACAGATCGTTAATCCGAAAGTCGGATGTTATACTGTATACATTAAATATAGTAACATAAACAACATAATATATCAGTCAGGTGTTTATGCCAGATGTCTAATGATTGTGACATAATAGATAAAACACATACTATTCTAGTCATTGTAACTCAATGATGTATAGTGTTGAACTAAATTCAGTAGTCGACTGCCATACATTTAAAGGAGCAACCATTAAACTTCAGGGGGAGGAAGGGTATGTGTTGTTCGTCTTAGTCATATCCCCACCCCACCCCTGCCATTAAATTATTTTCCAAAATTTAGAGCTATAAGGTATTGGGAAATCTGCATCCAGAATATTTCTTTTTGTCATATGCTTGTACAAAATATCTTCTTATATCCATTATATCCCTGAAACCCCTCGCTGTTATTACATTATTCCAATATTTATCCATTATATCCCTAAAACCCCTCGCTGTTATTACATGCTTCCAATGAGGCACCATAGAGTATTCATCATGTATACAAAGATTCATAAAAGAAAACACATTTTTTAAAATATCCATTTTTACTTCTATAACAGAACAATTAAACAATTGACAGCAATGGATGGTTGTCATATTTAGTCTCATTGTCAATTATACCCCATCTCAATAGTGTTATACAACATGATTCTAAAACAAATCCCATTTGCAAAATTTGTTTGTCAATCTAACTTAAAAAGACAGTTTATAATACATGAAAGTTTAAAATATTTCTATACGTATTATTTATTTACATTTTAGCAATTTGATGAAAAACTGGAGTAAGTAAGGAATGCGCATAGCGCATTACTGACTTAATCACAATTGTTTTCGGAACAATATATACATACTAGTACACTGTATTTGGGGTAATGGGCATAGCGCGAAATTCATTATTGACTCCTTCAAATTCAGTTGTTTTCGGAAAAATATACATAAAGATACCATATTTGTGAAAATGCGAAAAGCTCGTAACTGACAAAATTAAAGTTGTTTTCGGAAAACAATATGTGCTAGTATATGTAATTTTTTATGTATTTTTTAAAGTTAAATTTGGAATATTTTAAGAGCAAGTACCTTCCAAAAATATGCTAACCAAATGAAAATAATTTATAAGACGCCAAACCTATCACATAGTGACGAACATTTGTAGATTCTAAAACGAATCTGTTTAAATGTTGAAATGATGCTTGAATTACATTTTTTTTTCTTTTTATAAAAAAACAATATAATTTAAAAATCTTTCATCTCTCGAAAATCATGTTCAGTGTGAACAAACGATTTGAAACTATATAGACTGACACACTATAATATAGGTATAAAAAGGGAAAACTTTTGTAGAATCTTAAAATTGCATATGCTAGACGTATATAAATACCAAAGTATTCAAGGAATTCTCATATTAATGATCCGATATATAAATTATCCTATAAAACTACTGTAACACATGCTATGAGCATTTTTTCTTCACTATGACCGCAAGTCAAAGTTTTTTCAGTAAGACTTTTCTACCATTTTAGCTTTCCCGGAATATATTTCTCCACAAGTTTTGTGTAATAAGGTACCAACTCCTCTAGCGGAGGAATATCTGGAGTTTTGGAATACAGATCAAATTTATTGAACTCGTTCACCCATTTCATCATTTCCAAGTCCTTGTTGTCGCAAAGATATTTGTAAGCACCGGAAGTGTGCCAGGGATAAAATGAATGAAACCGGATGCAGTATAAGGCTTCCTCTGGAAGATGGCAAGTATTTTCGGGAGCTTTCAGAACACGGTAAAGATATTCATCGTGACCCCAAGACATGTAAACGTTTGTCAAACCGCAGTTTTCTTCGTAGATTCCTAGTTTCGTGTTGGTTTTCTCATTTTGTAAATCGAGATTGTCTTTAAAAAGTTCGGCGTCAAAAACGATCGATTTATCGGGACGGCAGCCGACTGGAAAAGTATCTCCAACGGTCGAAAATTGTGGTTCACCCCACAGCGCCATTACTTTTCCAACATCATGGACTAAACCTGTAACTTGGAACCATTCGTTGTTAGGGTGTTTCTGTCGGATACCCTCGGCCGTTTGGAATGCGTGGACGGAATTTGGTACATCGACATCGGGGTCGCTCTCATCCATAAAATTGTTCAACATGTTTAGCGCTTCCATAATGCCCATCTCGCCATGGTTGAATTTGCACCAATATTCATTTTTCTTTTTCACATAATCCAGGGTCTGGGTAGTGTGCATTGCTCTATATGTATTGATCACTCTTTCGGGTGATGTGTGGATATCGAACGTACGGTATTCATCTTTGTCTTTATATTCTGGACGGTATTCTGAGGGATCTTCAAGAGACACCGAGCCTGGAGGTACGACTTGAGCGTTCGACATGATCGTAGCATATGATTGTATTGAATGATCTATAGTCTGCCTATGTATATAGTTCCAATTGATAATATACAATAAATCCGGTTAGAACCGCTTACATTTTTAATACCTTTAAGAAATCGTATAGTCTATTCCAAATAAGTTTGTTTTGGTGTCAAGGGATGTTCTCAAAACGTTTTTTTTTTTTTTTTTTTTTTTTTTTTTTTTGTGATGGGAGTACGTATTTTTACATGGTTACGTGGTTGTTGATGTTTTACGTTTTAACTGCAGGAGAGGCCGGTTGTGTAGGGAAAACGGTAGTATTAAATTTTCCCAGCATTAGGTTGGCCTTGTGTGTGTACCCAAGGCAGGTGAAGGAAGTCAAATTAGGAGCGCTGTGATTGGATGTAAGGGTACAATATATTTTTTATTTATCTATGAATAACTGCAGTGTGTATATTTACAATATAAATTTTAAAACCTATTGAAATATTTTCTAGAGAATTATTCGAAAAGACTTGCAAAATTTCATAAATTTGGTGCAAAATGACGGTGGGCATGGATAACATAAACAAGCTCCGTTGGAAGTTGGTCATGATACTATTTGGCTTTAATTTTTAAAACAGAATAATAAAGTACTAACACAACATATAACCGTTTTATCCAGGTTTTTATCTTAAAAAGTGGTAAATTTAGAAAATGTTAACATTGTCGCCTATGGCAGAATAAATAGTACCGTTTTCCCTGTAGCCTGGTCGGAAAATTTGTTTAGTGCAGTTTTACAATTGATTAAATAAAACAAAATGAGAATACAAATGGGGAATATGTCACAAAGAGACAACAACTCGAACAAAGAGCACACAACATGCAACTATTTGCAGAAAAGCGTCTTAATAGAGAAACATTTGTAATCATATATTATTGCGATTGTTGGACTAACACGGAGAGCGATCGAAGTGTAGAAGTATACTAATTAACACCATGAAGCCATTAAAATTGGATGTCCTGCTTTTTAATATCACATGTGCTTTTCGAACGAACAAAAATAAGGATATTGCTTAAGACTCCCTTCTCGTGCAATAATTGAAATCTATCATGTTGCAAAACATTACATCATGGGAAACTTAAATCAGATAAACCCCAAAAGCGCTAACACCCTCAGGGTGTATTAATATACTAACATTTCGTCTTACCAATGCTTACATAGAGAAAATTATCAATACGATTACCTTAATATTTTAGATTAAATTTGATTTAAGACGGTTTCGTAATCTTTTGGTCAGAAGATAATTTTGAACGTCTTCTTTAAAAGGATTTTTGCAAAAATTCATGTAAAACAAATACTTCATATAAAAAGTTTTCTTGTTACTTTAAGAATTTACAATTAAAGAACATGTTTTTCAGGTGGCAGAAACCATGCAGTTATTTTACAATAAATCTTTAGAATTTCATGGATTTATGATTTAATTTTCTTGAAAAATATATACAAATAACATGTATGGTTTCAAGTATTTAAGATGTGCGCGTGTTTATGTGAATATATAGGAAGTTTTTTAATTTGGGTGTCTGTCCAGCATTGATAGATTTATAAATGCATTGCAAATAAGGCAAACAAAATATGCTCTTATATAAATCTTATCCTCACCTGCTAAATCCTCCTAATAGCAGAAAAGAAAATTTCAAGAGATAAATTATATTCAATGAATAAGAGCTTTGTTCCGACCCTATCCTTACAATCAAAATCTCAAGACCGTTTTGTTAACATGAAATTAATTTCCCCCTCACTTTGAGTTGATGCCGTCAAGTGAGGAGACCACACTTTTGACTTCTGATTGGACTCATACTACATCTTCTTATATCTCAAAACTAAAGATTCTACAATTCAGGTTAATGGTGGTTGTCCAGGTGCTTATTTCCGAAAAAAACAATACCCCTATAACGTGACGCAACCCTGAATTGAATATTAAGGTATATTAATTATTGTTAAAAGAAAATAGAGACAAGTCCCTGTGGGTACTACTTGCAGAGGTTGATTTAGGGGAAGTATGCATGATATACGTTTTACATGTTTTTACTCCTGCATAGGTTGTGCCTCTCTCTTTTCAAAATCCTAGTTATGCAGATCACTGTAATACATTCAAAACTATAGAAACATTTAAATAAAGTTATAAAATGTGACCGCTAGTTCAAGTTTAGATAATACTATCAAACTGACCTATCAAGCTGTTCCAAATATTGACATGTCTAGTGAAAAACGTGATAGTTCGATACTGAGGGCAATAGAGACAATAGTCTGAGTATCAACCAAGCCTTTAATGATAATTTTTTTATGGTTTCGGACAGATTATACATGCTTTAAATCAGATTAAAAATGCTGTAAAAATAACAAAATAGCAACACGGCAAGTTGAACAATACGTCTGAAACTTATATCAGAACATAGGGGTCCTTGCTGTTGCGTGTGAACCAAGACTCCGTGTTAAAGGCCGTACTGTGACCAATAATGGTTTACGTTTACGAATTGCGACTTGAATGAAGAGTTGTCCCGTATGCAATCATACCGCATCTTCTTATTTATATATAAATGTTGTTTTTGTATTAGAAAATTGGACAAGAAGCAATCAGCCAGTTGTTAATTTAAAGTTTCACTGTTTGTCCCTTCCGGAGCACCCGAGATCACCCGCGGGTTTTGTTTAGTTATTGTTGCCCAGTTTTCTATGCTGTGTTTTGTGTACTGGTTTCCGTCTTTTCTTCGTTTTTCTTTCGTTTGCTCCGGCAATGTCAGTTTGCTTTCGGCATATGAGTTTGAATATCCCTTTGGTATCTTACGCTATATCAGTGCCTTTAATAGCTTACTATACGGTTTAGGATTTGCTTTCTGTTAAAGAGCATACGGAGATCGATAATTGTTCACATCTCTTTTTATGGAAAAAGAAGATGTGGAATGATTGCCAATGAGACAACTCTTCACAAAGGACCAAATGACACATAAATTAACAACCATCGGTCATCAAACGGCCTTCAATAAAGACCATACCGCATAATTAGCTATTAAAGGTCCCGAAATGACAAATGTAAATCAATTCAAATGAGAAAACTATCAGCCTAGTTTATGTGCAAATTAATGAACGAGACAAAAACTGAATTACGGGCTTCATCGTGCCTTGGGACATGACATGTGGAGTAGGATCTGCTAACCCTTCCGATCGGAGCTTATGAGATCACACCCAGTTTTTGGTGGGTTTGTGTTCTCGACACCAATATCTTTGTCAAACCTGCATTTAATGTAATAACTCTTGGGCATTTATATATAAGGGAACAACCATTTAACTTTAGGGGGTACGGGTTTTTGTTCGAGTCAGAAAAGTTTACATTTTTATTTAATTTTTCAACGCTTTCAGTCATTTTTTTTTTAAATATTTAACACTATAAGGTATGGGGGAATAGAGTTCAGATTATTTTTATGGTCACCTACATGATCAGAATTTTTTTCTTCATTAAATTGGGAATCAGAATACTAGTACCCTCCTTTGAAGTTAAATGTTCGTTTTCTAAGCTTTTTCTAGATCCAGAAATACAACTGAGCATTTAAATGAATAATTTTTTTTAAAATATTTTTCTTGTTATTCTTAATTGGACTAGTTTTTGGCATTTTCCCTTCAATTTACGCTTTAACTTCAACAGTAGCAAAAGTAGGCTAAACACACGGTTCAGTTTTTTCTTCTTCAATATTAAACAGAAATAGACTATTGCAGAATAAGTCTATTTAACCATCTTTTAAAACATCCATATTATTCAATGCCTAATGGTGCATCAAGTTTAAAATAAAACTGGAAGCTCCATTGAGCCTGAACTATTCACCTGTGTGTATCTTATACAAATGGTAAAGCAATACAGCTCATCAGAGCAAACAGATGATAAAATAAAAATATTACCTAAGGAACAGTTCTGCTTGAATTGATCTTTATTTTACCTGTTAACAATTTCTTATTGTTTGCAATGTCATCTATAACATATAGGTATGTCGGATAAAAGCTCTAGAGCTTATGTTGTATTGCTAAAAAAAATTGAGAATGGAAATGGGGACGATGTTAAAAAGACAATCCAACCAAAGAGCAGAAAACAGCTGAATGCCACCAATGGGTCAACACAGTGAGAAAATCCAGCACCCGGAGGTGGGCCTCAGCTGGCCCCTAAATAACAAATATTGTACTAGTTTAGTGAACATGGTCCACAGTGGCGGATCCAGAACATTTCCTAAGGGCGGGGGGCGATCCAGTCATGCTTCAATGATTCCCTATATAATCAACCAAATTTTTCCCACGAAAGGGGGGCCCCTAGATCCGCCTATGATGGACATCATACTAAATATATGTACACCCGACTTTAAATAAATCTATTATGCTAATGCTTTTTACGTCTTCTGGAATCTATCTCAAATTACTGAAAGTACCCATACTTCTTACAGACCTTCACATGAGCACTACTGTCTAATTCTGCGTTTATAATTCATTCATTGGTTGAAAGGAAAAATATTAAAAAGTTTTGAATCACGAATTTTGTTCTCTTCCCAGAAGCCATATTCAATAATTGGACTTTTAACCAACCGGCGTGGGACTTTTGCACTTTTCCATAGGACCAACTTACCAAACACTTGGGAGATACCTTTTGAAAAACATTTCTGCATTGTTTACATTTGATTTCATTTGTTATAAAAGGAAAAACAACATGTAATTTTTCTGAAGGGTTTCGACGCAATCTTATTTAAAAAATAAGTTCTCATCACTTGCTCCTCGATTTTTTATATGTCACAGCACACAGCGACATATAAAAAATCGAGGAGCAAGTGATGAGAGCTTATTTTAACAAGATAGGTTTCGACGTATATTTGAATTCCTTAATTTCCAATCAGTATCAAAGTAACAACAATGGTACTCTAGTATAACAAACAGCTGCCCCATAAGCACATGATGCGCCTGTCACATTTTCAAAGAATAAAGGAGTAGGTCCAGTAAGACTCTTTTTGGCCCCAAAATATAGTAGTTTTACAAAATTGTTTAAATGTGAACTTTTAGTTATTTATTGGAAATTAAGTAGAATGCTTCTGCTACATAAAAGTGGGCTGTTTTTTACAATACAATGCACATATTTCGAGAACTAGCATCATTAAGTCGTGCTAAATTCCTGAAATCTTCACAATTTTAGCAATCTAGTTAAATTTTAGACGGTTTTCAGTCTTTAATGAAAGTGGCCACATTTGCGTTCATTCTTAATATTGAAATGTAAGTTGTATTTAATGATAATACATAACATATATAAAGGTTGAGGATGAACACGGATGCTGCCACTTTCATTTTTGACAAAAACCATCTGAAAAGTGACATTTTTTGGCATATTTGATAGATTTTTCACATTAAGCTTGAATCGGAGCATTTTCAATGACTAAATCAGTTAAAATCTTTCACATAGACTAATTGAATCAACTGAAATAGACACTTAAATGTTTATAGACCAGCGGTAGAATCAGAAAAAAAATAATAAGTGTTTAAAAAGTGTCCAAAATCTCTTGAGGACAAATTTTACCCTTACCAGACCCCTTTCAATTACTTCTCGATGTTACATTAGAAAAATCAAAAGGGAGATTACATCAATAGATATAAACAATTCACCAGAGTTTCATGAGAATTGCTGAAAGCATTTTCGAGTTATTGTCTGAAAACTGGAAAATGCCCCCGTTTTTAATGAATAAAACCCCATAACTCAGATATGTAAAATCATAAATTTATAAAATTCTAAAAAGAGCTTACATCAATAGATGTAAACAGTTCACCAAAATTTCTTGCTAGTTGGTGAAAGCATTCTTGCATTATTGTCTGAAAACTGAAAAAAAAAACTTTTTTTTATGAATAAAACCCTCTATTAACTCAGAAACATAAAATCCAAAATTTATAAAAATAGAAAGGGAGCTCATGTCAATAAATATAATCAATTCACCAAAATTTCTTGCAAGTTGCTGAAGGCATTCTTGATTGATTGTCCCAAAAATGGAAAATCCCCGTTTTTTTTTAAATGAATAAAACCCCATAACTGGGGAACATAAAACCTAAAATTTAGAAAAAATAAAAATGAAATCACGTCAATAGATATAAACAATTCACCAAACTTTTATGCAAATTGGTTAAAGTGTTTTAGAGTAAATGTCTGACATGTTGACAACAGATGGTCATACAGACAACCTTAACACGTCCTGTAAACGGGCTTATAAAAAGTAATGTTTGTTGATGATTCAAAGTAACAACGCTTGGACAGGACTTTGCCAGGAAACTTTTGTTTCCTTCTGTTCGGTTCAAATGTGAAAGTACAAGAAGGACACTAGATGCCAAATAGTAGGGGAAAAGGGTAAAAAAAAAGTTTTTGATGTTGATCAGACTGTTAAACACATATTTTTAAATAGTACAACTTTGAAGAAGCAACTAAGTAACTTTTGACTGTCGATGAGTAGACCAGAATAGTTTCAAACTATATAACTGCTTTTACAAACACTTCTATGACTCATATGAGTATTAAGCTAAGTGCTTGAATCAAAGGCAAAACAAACCTAGTTCCAACAGATATTAAATGACTATGTAAGTAATTCACATTAGGGCATAAAATTATAAGAATTTCAAGACTTTTGTCAGGATTTAAATTTTTTGGGGGAGTATCAACAGTATTCTCCAATTAAGCTTGTACAAGTTATCAGGGTAGAGTGGTAACAATGCATTCCAATGTTTCAGATTCTTTCAGTTACCTGCCTATATAACTCTTATTCATTTCAACTTTCATCACGAAATCTTGCACACCAACAATGCTATTTTTGCGATGGACAAATGATCAAATTATGATTTTAACAGCTTAAAAGAAAGATATATTATTTTTTTCATAATTTTTATTACCATAATAAACAATGACAGATATTATAATTCTGTAGGAAACAAAGTTTTGTGGTTAAAGTTGAAATGGTCTTAAATTTTAGAATTTATATATATAAAAAAATTAAACCAAGGGGAGATAACAACTATATAAACTTAACCAAATGTAAATAAAATATTCACCACCAAATATTTGTCCACAGAACTATAATATAAAACAAAATGATTGGCGAAGCAAACAATGATTATATAATTATATACTCTTGTATTAAATATAAGAACTTAAAATATGAAAAGAAAAACATTTAACAATTAGGCCATGCAAATTTAGTCTTAAGTTTCTCATTTACAGTTATAACTCGTTAAAAAAGACAGGATATCCCAATGATTTTCATTCCATTGATTTTAAATGATAACGGAACAAAATTTGTTTATACATTATTTTGCTCATCTATCAGATAAGATTGATATAAATGTACAAGAGAAATTAAAAGTTGATTTGATGGCCTTACTTATATATAGATACACTTAACATTCAAAAGCAATAGTTTAATATCAGGAATTAAAATTCTTCAAGCAGACATGGTAAATCATTTTTTTTTACTTAGCATGCAACTTAAATATATTTGTTTTTTAAATACATACAATTACTTTTCTTAACAATGTACTATAAAAAAAAGTTCCAAACTTGCTTAATTTACAAAAAAATTGCTTTTCTAATTTTCCAACCTGAACTGAAAAACATACCCTGACCATATCAAACGTATTTTTGATTCTTAATATCAAATTGTTTACATATTTTTCTTCTGAATAAATGATTATTAACATATGAAACCAGAACCCATTTGAGATAGTACAATTTTTTTCTTACAATCAAAGCAGTGAGATATTCCAAAACCTTCTATAAAGGTTTATGACAATTCCTTCAACGTTTACAAATAATATGGAGTAAAAATTTCATGTGTAGATCATTTTGATACTTAAAAAAGTTTCCATTCACAAAAAAAAAAAAAAAAAACTTTCATTTACAAATCATAGCAGAAAAAAGAAAAAGTGCGACTACAAATTAAAAATCTATTCTGAAAATCAAACCCATCTAGTCTTTAAGAAACCTAAAATTTTTGCAATCAATCAATGAGCCAAAAAATACATAATTCTGAATTTAACCTTCAAGCATGTTATAATTTTCAACATATTTGGTTCAAATTAAGTCTAAGACCAGCAGATTATACTCCTTAAACTATCACATAAGATTTCTAATTACTGTTGGTATATTTCAATACTGTATTTTAAAACTTTTACAGCCTTGTCTTTTTACTACAATAATTAATACTGAATTTATCAGCTTGCTGAAGATGGCAATATTCCATGGCTTTTTATACTTTACTATCTGTATGTTAAAAAATAAACAAATAAATAAATATAAGATTTTAATAAGTGCTTTATTACAATTCACTTCCAATTTTATGCCATTTAAAAAATCTTAGGCATCAGTTGTTAATAAAGAGCTGTTGCAAAAATAATGGTTGATTGTATTTTACCAATGAACCTTCAAGAAATATATACAATGTTTTCAATTAGACAATGTAAAAACTGGTGATTTAAAGAAAATACCCATGATGCAACATGCAATCATGAGCACAAAAACTATCAAATAAATCTTTTAGTTAAGCATTTCTATGGATTAGTAATAGAAACAAGACTTGAATATTGTAGAATTTCTTTCTTTAATTCAATAAACCAAATTGTCATGTTAAAATTTAAGTTTTATTTTTGTTTTGAATGTGTTAGCACTGCTAGAAACCTTTTATACCTTTTATAAATAGCTGTGTCCTTTACCAATGATGTGCCTTGATTTTTGGGTTTCAATATCTTGCAGATAACTAATTATTTCTTTGTGTTTGTAGTCAAGCTAGATGAAGTATTAAAGTTGAATTTGGTGTTTCTGTTTGGGTAAATACAAAATTCTCAAAAAAATAAACTTTGACAGAATTTCAAATGTACAACATAAGCAAAGTATCACAACATATGAAATCAAAAAGGAATTTTAATAGTTAAATTTTATTTTTTTTGTATTTTCTCTGCATCCTTCCAATAAAGATGTCAGATGTCATTAAGAAAATAAACTTCTTCAATCTTGTCCATTAATCTTTTCCTGTTTAATTTACTCCTTCTTTTTTTCCTGTAAAGAGAAAAAATAATCACTTGTTAAATTTGAATTGAAATTGTAGAGTTCTATAAAAACACACCAGATTCAGAGAAGAATTCAGATTCTGAACTATTGGTGGATGTCAAGTACTTATTATGCCCCACATAGGACCTTATGATTTTCAGTCCATCCCGGTTCTGATTCTTAAAGTGTTTGGTCAAGGTAGTTTTTGATGAAGTTGAAGGCCAATCAACTTGATACTTAGTACACATATTCCCTATGATATGATCTTTCTAATGGTAATGCTAAAAAGGAGTTTTGACCCCCAATTTCAAAGTCCACTGAACATAGATGTTCACTCTCATAAATATCATTCATGTGGTCCTCAGTAACAACCCAATATTTTGTTCAGTTAAGCAGGGGTTAAACAATTTTGTTACAGCTAAGTAGCCCAGGACTTATTGGCAGCAGGATTTTACTAGCCCTGTTGTAAGAACTGCTAGTCCATCAAAACTGACCTACTAGCCCTATCATGCCTTAAAAATCAAGAGTTTGCTGCAAAATACAAAGTGGGTGTCCTTTGTTTTGAAGGAGACATTATACACTGTATTTAATAATTTTTATTGATCTGTTATTTATTCTTTTGGTGCTTCACCTAACTTAGTTGTTCCCATATTCAAAGCAGACTTTTTTTTGCGTGTTTGGGGCAACTAACGGCAATATTCACAGAGTATTGTCTGTTTTTTTCATCAGCAACAGCCAACCTTGCCAGGGGAATCATTGTGTCCCAGTTCTGCCAACTTTTCAGGAAGTGAATTCGTGATTTTTTGGCCAAATTGTAAAGATCAAAGAGAAAAAACGATAGTTCAAAGGAAAATGCCGCCAAATAAGCATGAACATGTGTGAGTCTCGCGCTAAAGACTTGGCAGCCCTTCTGTCCTGGACACTATTAATTTTTTTCCGCGGATTTTCCATGTCGTATTTAGCATTTTTGGGGGATGAATTTTCAGCTTCGTTACTCCTTTCATCTACCGTTTTTCGTTTTGAAACTGACGAAGTTCCTGGGGTTCCCGTACTAAAATATTAAGAAATATTTTGTTGCATGGTTTCGTGCTCAAGAGCTGTGTAACAAGACAGGTCAATACCAATCAATACATCATACCCCCAAATACTGTTAATTGAAAATCTGGGCACGATAAGCAATGTACAATACCCCAAGCCATGGTATGAGAAATCGATATTTAAAGTACAAGAATTGCGATCAACACATGATACCAGGCCACCCAGACATGCCAGAGTTATTTGTTCTATTTTTTAAAATATGTACAACAGGACCTGTACAAACCAGTTCAAATTCTTGGAATCCCAGATGATTTAATTGAATCGAATTGGCTAACATAGAATAGTGATGAAGGGATTTTTTACTTTCTATTTTGGAAACGTCAATAACTTTTTGTTACTAGTCCGTCGGGCATATCGGATTACACATTTTAATTGCCCGAGGCGTAAATGATCTAGTCCCGGGCGTCGGGCTAGTGGATTTTTTAACCCCTGGTTAAGTATTGTAAAGGACTCATAGCTGATTTTTTAATAATAAGTCTAAGTTGTCTAACAGCATCAACAGAGCATTTTATCAGTTCAAAATATTTGTTCGGAGATGATTTTTACTTCTTTAAAAATATGTCATGCCACAAAATAAATCCAAGGAACCCTTTCACTAATATTACTTTATTACAATATGCTTTTTTTTTTTATTAAAAAAAATATCTCTATGCACATAATTGTAATTAAAACAATTTTTATTCTATTAAGAGATGTTATCTTCCAGGACGGGTTCTCATTTTGTAACTTACTTTTTTGCCTAAGATGATCATCAGTTTACGGAAGATGTTGATGAAGTCCAGGAACAAATCCACACTATGCCTGCAATTAAAATAGGTTTAGAAATATTATTTGCAATTCATTATCTATTTAAAATTTAACAATGTATGTAATTTTGGCCCAATGGTTGATGGATTGTTGCTTGCTAAAGGAGGCTTGTGTTGACCAAAGATGACTTTTAAATTGTGAATATCATTGAAAAAGCTCCAAATTATCTCCCTTTGATGGCAAAATGCCATTTTTTGGCATTAAAATTTAATTTTATTTAACTCATCGGTGACCTATATTTTTTATTGTTGTTTTCGAATAAGCTGTACATAAACTGAATAATTGTTAAATTTAAGCGATTTCTGTAATTTAGTTCTTTTTTTATTTTGATCTTAAGCAAAAAAAATATATGTCTGTTTCCTGCTGCCAAGGCAAAAAAATCAGGGTCGGTAGGTCGGGATTTTTTTTTTTTTTTTTTTTTTTTTTTTTTTTTTTTTGCACTCCCTGTCAGATTTGCAGATGGTTAAATGTCATGTTTGGTTAGGGTCCTGTACCCCTAAATCATTTAATCTCTTTAAAGAAGCTTTAATTGAATAATCCTCCCAGTGCCGACATTTTTTAAACCTTAATTGTATCACATTTGTGCTGGGAGCAGCCATTTTGATTGTTTGGGTATAGTAAAATACGGATCTGGATCGGACCTGAAACGATTTTTTTCTGGAATTGAATAAAAAGATCTAGGGTCGGGGGCTTTGAGTCAGGGTCGGTCGGGAAACAGGAAACAGACATATATTTTTTTTTGGCCTTACCGCTATTTCTCCTATTAGTTCAACAGAAAAAGAGAACATAAACAAAAATGTATGCTTCTTTCAAAGGCGAACCCCCTTAACATGTATGATGAATATTCTGATCTTTCATCAATTACTGTACTTTTAATATGATTTTATACGTAGATTAAAACACTATATGTCTTCAGTCTTTATCTTAAATGTGTATGGTTTTTCATTTATCTTCTTGCAACAACTATTTTCATTGGTTATATTTACTGTCAAATCCACATGTCTTAGGATGCCATTTTGAAATGATTAAATTCACAGAGGTTCCATTAATACAATATAATCAGAAATTTAACTTAAGCAACCTCAAAAATTCTGTTTCAATTAGATTTAACCCTTTCCTCCATGGATATTTTTTTTAAATACTTGATTCGCATAGGATTTTATCAATAAAAACTAGATGTGTCAACATGGTCAAAGCGACATGAATGGCCCCATCCCAAAAAGTTGAAAAATCTGCAATTTCAATATAAACACATGTGGACACAAACATGATGGTAGTCTCACATATCAAACATCAGTTCAAAATCTGGAGGCGTATAGAAAAAAAATCTGTACAACTCTGATTTTCAATAATTTATCGAGGTCCAAAGCCCGTAATTTCAGCAAAAATTAGCGGAGCAGAACTAAACTTTAACTTGACCTGTAACTCATCATGGTGAACTCACATACCAAAAACCAGCGCAATATCTGAAGGCGTTTAGAAAAAAAAAGACTGTATAACTGATTTTCAACAAATTCTCAAAGTCCAAAGCCAGTAATTTCGGTATAAATAAGTGGAGTGGAACTAAACTTAAACTTGATCTGTAACTCATCATGTTTAACTCACATACCAAAAATCAGCCCAATATCTGAAGGTGTTTAGAAAAAAAGTCTATAACTGTGATTTTCAAAAATTTCTCTAAGTCCAAAGATCATAATTTCGGCAAAAATTAGTGGCGCGAAACGAAACTTAAACTTGATCTGTAACTTATCATGGTTAACTCACATATAATTACATGTAATAGATTCTCATGAATATCCTTTTTTATATTACATACAAATTTTATTACGTCTGATAAAGTTTTTTCGTAGGTGAGACGTTTTAACTTGAGTCACTACACAGACGTCATTATGGAGTAAAGGTGAGTCAAAAGGCGTCATTATGGAGGAAAGGGTTTACCCTGATCTGAATCATACCAATTTAACCTTTTTTGCCATTTTTTTCATTTGTATGACAATACATGTGTATGTTTTGTGATGATGTTTGTACGCAAAATCATTCATGAAATTTCACAGAATTTTATTTTAATTTCAAATAATATATATATATATTATCACCTATTTTCTGTGACTGTATATTACATTAATTTGTAGGATCCTTTACTATAGATAATTTAGCTGATCTGTAATAATAACATCTTCATGCCTTATATATCATGTACTGTAGTACGCCGCTAGATTAAAACTGACGAGGAAAGGTAACACACGGCCAGCGAAAGCTCTTTTTTTGAGAGCCCAGGTGGTCGTGTGGTCTAGCGGGACGGCTGCAGTGCAGGCGATTTGGTGTCACGATATCACAGTAGCATGGGTTCGAATCCCGGCGAGGGAAGAACCAAAAATTTGCGAAAGCAAATTTACAGATCTAACATTGTTGGGTTGATGTTTAGACGAGTTATATATATATATATATATATATATATATATATATATATGTATAATTTTTTTTTGTAATGCTTTTGTGACTTTCTAATTGCTAATTGGCAACAGGAAGTTTTTAACTAGTAACATGAGTAACTTCAGTACTGGTAATCCTTTAAATTTAGGTAGTGGTGCACTGATTATCTGAACCATCTACTAATTGGTTAATTTGGGTAACTTGATTTGTTGATTGGTTTGAAGTGTGTATTGATTTCTATTTTGAGATGACCCATATAGTACTGAGGTCTGTTTTAATATACATAATATACATAATACCACGGAAGGCATCTACATACATTCCACAGGGCCTTCCCTGGGTATCAGGTACATTGTAATGGCTGTTCCAAAAAATAAATGTATGGGGGGGGGGGTGTGGAAGGCACTTTTTATTTGACCCCACCATGCATTTTAAATCTGGTATTTCATTTAAATGTTCAAGCAATCTTTCTTAAATAACCACCACCCATCAAATTTTAATAAAAGTGCCTTCCCCATCCCCCAATATAATTACTTCTGGAAAAGCCCTAGGGTAAATTGACAGATGTTAGAAATTTTTTATATTGTTCTTTTTACATTAGATGTTCATTAAATAATAAATTACCAGATAAAGTCGTCATCTCCATTGCGTTTTTTCTCAACAATAAGTTGTGTGTCGTACAGAACAAAGGCACAGAAAATCAATAACCCAGCATGGAGGTATAACTAAAAATAGAAAAAAAAACCAAGATAAAATCTACAAATATGACTATTGGATAATTGTGCAACATAATTCCAATATAACTTGTTTTCAATGTTAAATTTCTACTTTTGTTTTCCATGTTAAATTGTACTTTCTTTTTTCAAGAATAGTCAAGGCTTTCAAGGTCCTACTGACAGACTGCACATGTATGGAAATGTGTTTTAAAATATCAACCAGAATCAAAACAAAATTTATGTCGTACAATGAGAGGTAAATATAATGTCCAACTCCCATTATAACATGTATAAATGTTTATTGCATGTACGAAATGTACATGTATGACATGTATAAGTACTTATTTAAATACATGAATACAGTCATAATATTAATTTGTGTGTCATTTTGGTCTCTTGTGGATTTGTTTACGTGTAATTGGAAATTTTACCACATCTTCTTAGCCACCAATGCCCTCTGATAACATGGTAATATCTGAGTAAATTATTGATATTACAAACTTACATCCCAAATCATCTGAGACTGGAAGAAAATGTTCATGAATCCCAACAGCATCAACCAACTAAGGCCAGACATCAGAAATCCTGAAAAATACAATGGTAAGGAAATTTTAACTTTTGCTGTATTCATTGCAAACTCTTTACAAATTTTGCTTTATTGAAATATTTTGAGAAAAGGACAGAAATATTTGTTGGATGATCGTACAGGTTGACAGTGTGAATGCAAGTCAGTCCCCACTGAGTGCAATATAATAATGGTTGAAATATATATACAAAAAAGCTATACCAATTAATCATGCATATGGACCATAATTTGCTATTGGGCTCGTTTCCTACAACGATAGAAAAGTGATAAAAATGTGTATTACTGTAAGAAAAGTTGTAACTACATCTAAAGATGCCTTTATTTTTATCAACATACAAGTGTATGCTACTCTTCCCTAGAAAAAAAAATTGAAACTAACAAATTTCAAAGATTATACGACCTTATTTTTGTGTTGTTTCTCGTGTTACTTTTCGCTTCCGAAGTGCATAACGCTGACTGATTTATAGATAATCGTCAATGGCAAATTCGTAACTTTTGCTTTCAAATAATAAAGAACATCGACCAATAAGAATAGTCAGAAGAAAATGCCGAGAACTATAAGTATTTCTGTAGCAGGTGTAAGAACACTAGCGTTACTTTGGTTTCCGATTTCGTAACACAAATTTAAGATGATGTAATCTGCTTTGTTGTAAAAGAATTCTTTATAACAATATGCAAATATGAACTCTCGCGAGATGTTCAAACAGGTAAATCAGAGATGATTTACATTCTAGTTTTGTTCTTCGTAATAATTAATTTAGAAAATGACGTTATCGTTATGCGTTACATTTCACACGAAACAGAAGTCCAGTTATTTCCTTTTTTTTTTTATTAAAATTGTTTTTGTCGTTAAGTTCTAATCATTTCCGGTCATACGTGAAACATGTGACTAACATGTGATCACGCCCTTACAGCCGGATATATGAAATACTAGGTCTAAACATTGTTTTTGTTTCCAACGGGATGTTAGCAAACATAATCTGTAGACTTGTTTCGTCTTGTTTAAAAAAGGAAAATACAATTTTCAAAGATATTGCGCCGGGGGTCTATTATTTTTCCTATGTGCATAATGTTACGTACGATCTTGTGTGAAAATAAATGCCCAATGACTTGACAAAATCGATTTCAGATTTGACAGACGTTATAACACACTTCGTTTCCAGATAACGATGTAAAGGGTCCTTGGAAAATTCAATCGACATTACGTCTCTTATCATTGTGCCGATGCTCGTTGGATTGATTTTGCTTCAGCAGTAAATATTACTGGATATTTTAGGCGAATAAAGATAATTTAATAAAAAATACATGTTAATATACCGTTACACTTGGAATGTACAAAGTTGGTATCTTTGTCACAATTTTTAATTTTTTTTTTTTATTCATGTTCTGCAAACACTTTTCAGAAACGCAATAAACTTGTCAAAGGAGAAGTAAACTTTTACCATGCATGACTTGAAAGGAAGTACTTTATTGATTTTAGCCCACTAAAGTAGGTTAAAATGTGGAAACCATGTAGATGGTGTACAGGTCACAAATATCACATGGTGCCTATTTTAAAGATTTTAATTACAAGTTAACAGTTTTTTTCTTTACTGGATTTAAAGAATTTTACATTGCCAATGATTTGGAATAAATTGTATATAACTGGAATTTCAAAACCAAATATAAATACATTTTTTTGGCTAAAACATCAAGATACAACGATTATGGTATCCTGTATCAATGAAGAAAATATGGAAATTTCTGAATAAATTGTACTAATTGTTTTCAAAACAAGCACATATTTAGTTTTATAATACTGTTACATTTAAGATGGATTTTAAGAAAAAGTATACTGTTCAGATTATTTTAAGCAGATTTTGCAATAAAATAAAACTAAAAAAATGCTTTTGGTTTCTTATGGTTTCCTTTCGCGTTTAAAAAAAACTTTAATTTAACATTGAAAATAGATTTTAAATATTAACATGAAGCAAGTAACACTAGTAATGGTGTTCATTTATGTCTTTTGAAATATATTGTGCAAAATAAAGAAAATAAAGATTGGTTTCCTGTTTGGTTTCCTGTCACGTAAACGGTGAATCAAAATGTATTATTTTTTTCTTGAAAAACTCAATTGTTCCATTAATACTATTCTAACACCAACACAACCCACAGAATAAAAGTTAAAGTTTTAGAACTTATAAAAAAGGATACAAAAAGAAACCAAAGGCCGAATACCAAATCAGAGGCGGATTTAGAGGGGGGGCCCAGGGGGCCCGGGCCCCCCCTTTTTGGGAAAAAAATTGGTTGCTTATATAGGGAATCATTGAAGCGTGACTGGAGCGGGCCCCCTCTTAGGTCAGTCAGTGGGCCCCCACTTATGAAAATTTCTGGATCCGCCACTGCAAATTATGGTCCATATGTCTTAAAAGATTTTTTTTTCTTCTTCAAGCAACTGCAACTGACACAGTTTTCACATAAAAATTATGTAAACCAACAAATTCTAAAAACCCTGTTCTGAGTGTATTTTCAGAATTATATGTCTACTAAACAATATATTTATACTTACCACCCATGTATAAAAAGGTTCTACTAAACAATATATTTATACTTACCACCCATGTATAAAAAGGTTCTACTAAACAATATATTTATACTTACCACCCATGTATAAAAAGGTTCTATCTGTGTTGTATAATGCAGCCAAGGAAAAACTGACAAAAATCACAGTAGTGGCCATAAAGGCTGTTGCTATTATGCTGAAAATAAAACATAAACAATATTAATATTAAGATGAGGTGAACTCATGTGTGATTGTTTATTGTGGATTTACAGCAATCATTAGAAAACTCAAATTATGTTTTAATCTGGTGGATTCAATGGCTGACTAAGCAGTGTCAGTTTTGCTCATTGCTGTAGGTGATACAGTGACATATTATTGTACTTCAGTGGATATTTGTCTCATTGGAAGTCATCTCTTAATTAAGGCAATCCACTTAGTGTTAGTGACCTAAGGTTGCTTACATGCACATCAATAGATTTTAGAGGATATTTGTGGCATTCAGTGTTCTCCCTAGAATTTTCAAATAACACCTTGGAAATTAACATTCTACTGGGTTTCCAAAAAAATATACTTCCATCATGTCCATGGACCCTAAATATTCTATAATAACATCATCCAAGATAGCACCATGGTAGAAAATACAGCACAAGATGGTGCTTGAAGGCACTGGGAGAACACTGTGACATTGGAAGTCATACTACATCTCTCCATTTTTTACTAAGTTTTTTAGCATGATGGATGTGAGGTCAATGAGGCTACACTCTGATAGAAGACAGTTCATCCATGTAAGAAATAGTTTTTCTTACTACCAGCAGACCAATATTTCATCATACTACTTTTTGCCAATTGCCCAATGGACAAGCAGCAAATGCAAAAAGTCTTTGATTTGACCAGCTAGGAATTGAACCAAGAACCTTCCACACATGTACATTATTTATCATATGTACTTGCATTGGGGATCATCCTTAAATCATTATAGCAGCAAAAGTATCATTCTTATGCAATTAGACATGTACATGTAACCATGGTAAAACCAATTTTGATTGCAGACGTCTGCAATTAATACTAGGTTGATAGTCTAAGTTATTGGCAATAACATTACACAATTGCAGTCATTGTACATGGTGTTTTTTTTAATATGTCAAGGATTGCATGATTAAAAATGAAATTTCACTAATGTATCCAAATAGTTGCCACAGTCAATTTAGATTTGACAGGCTCTACTTCATGTGACATTGTCTACAGTAAAATAACATTTTGGACTGCCAAATCCTTAATTGATAACAGCAACTCTTCAAATACTGTACTGTTATTTCTAAACAACATAACAATGTATTTTACAAACCTTGGATCAATGTCTATAACCCAATCCATGACTGGACCAAGTGACATTCCACTGAAGAAAGTGAAACCTGTAAAGATGGCCATTCTCTTCATCTGTGTCTCTTTTGAGTGATGTGTCAGTGCCAACCATATCATTAATCCAATGGAGGCTAAGGAGGTGAGAAAACTGGCCTGCAAGAAGTAATGAAAAATATAACCTGATGTAACTGTATGATGTGTGAGTGCCAACAGATCCGTACAAAATGGTCCCTACATTGTATGTCCTACTGGTTTCGCTAATTGCTAATTACTGAAGGTCATTCAATTTATAGTTGCCAACTTTTACTGATGAGAATACTGTTATTTGATAACATTACACATTCAAATTGACAACCGAGGTTATACAGCAGACAGCAGTATGTATTCCTTGTGACTCATGGTCATGATGATTACTATTTAATGATATTTAATGAGCTTTACCAAATTGATAAAGGCCATCGTCAAATGTTCCTAGAAAAAGGATACCTACCCTCATAAGACCAGTAAACAGGTGGACATAGGCACCTACACCAGCAGCTACCATGGCTATAGATAGAGTTCCATAAACTTTCTTCAAATGCTCCTGTACATTTCTTTCTCTGAAGAAATTATAAAAGAATATTTAACATGTTTAAAGGAACATTGTTTCAACCTCTGACAGCAACATCAAATTATATTAAATTTATTTATGTCATGTTCAAATGTACATTTTACATGTACATGATGTATGCGAGATAAAAACCAGTGTCTGTTAGAAATGCATGTGAAAATTTAAAGAGATATATGTTTATCTTGTTGCTGTTAACATCACAAATTGCAACCATTACAGTGGTCTCGTTATCCCAAAATAGAAGGGCGCCGCGCCCTGGGTGCCCTAAGCCGCGCCCTTCTGCCCTGACGCCGTTTTCTGAAAAACCCTTGTCGTTTTGGTAAAATTGCCTTTTGTTTTGGTTAATAGTATGAATGTGTATTGCCATGTTATATGAACATGTAGTATGAATGACTTTTCTTATGCAAATTTTATAGAATAAATAATCATAACAACAACTTATGCATCTTTATTGACAATATATACAGTAAAAAAATATGTGAACTCGTGATACACGCAGGGACGTAGACAAAAGAAATGAGCAGTGCCTTCTCCTATCATAAAAAAAGTGCCCTGTCCTCCACTGGCACCCTGCCCCTTTTGAATTTTAGCTGGAGCACTGCATTAAATGACAGTCTTTCACATAGAATGAAATGTTTTTGACCAGACATTGTTGTAAACTTGGTAAACATGTAGCAAACATGTTGAAAATACATTTGTTTTAAAAGTCAATAAAAACATGAAAAATGGAAGTAGCATCTTTTCAAGAAAATGAAAAAAAAAAGATGCTAGTGTACATGTAGATTGATGCCCGGTACCTCGAATGACCGAATAACACTGTCATTATCCGAATAACACATATAATGACCGAATAACACTTGAAATTTTAATATTAGCATATATATATGTGACTTTTAAACATTGATCATTAAATAATTATATATTATCATGATTATCGATGTATTTTATAACTTACAAATGATTTGTAGAAAGCAGATAAGGCCACACCAATTTAATTCCTTGTTCGACGGACCCGCCCGCACCTATTTTTTTCAAAGCAGAATTTTTTTTTTTATATTCCCGCTTCCCGCATCCGGAAATGTAATCGTGTCCATTTCCCGCACCGTTTTTTTTTTGTAACTATTATAAACAGATATTTGCACTTGTTTTTATAATCACAATCTAACATGTATTTATAACGATTTTAAACATATAAGCATCCAAGTGCACTGTGTCAATGTCTGTGATAATATAATTATTTGATTCAGCATGAAACTCATTTATCCCAATTGGGAGTGCTCCGATATAAATAGAAAACAGAAGAAAATGTCAATACAGAACAAAACATTGGTTTCCTTCCCCCTTACTTAGATTCCCTATCAAAATATGTTTGTTGTTAGAAATAAACTTCAAAGAACTTCGGAAAGAAATGCATTCAACTGCAATATGCTAGCTATACAAAACTATCCATACTCCTGCATGTTTATGCACCTGTCCTGATTGATTCAGGGGCCTGTCGTTCAGCAGTTAGATATCGTTCGTTGATGTTCATAGATATTATTTGGTATTTTCCCGTTTGTATATATATATAAATTAGATCGTTGGTTTTCCTGTTCGAATTGTGTACACTTATAATTTTGGGGTCCCTTATAGCTTGCTGTTTGGTCTGGGTCAAAGCTCTGCCGTACGTACCAGATGACCTGTATTTGCTATTATCCCTCAGAAGGACACATATGGGGTCATTTTACTGTTGTAAAAAAGAAACTTGAAGAAATACCAAGGATTTGCATAGTGTTGCTATACAAATCCTTTGAAGAACTTACAAAAATTAACTAAAAGAGAGGAGAAATACATCATCTTTAAATAATTTTAAACAACATTACTATATTCTTAAAGAGAATTATTTATGATATTATTTATTTTGAATAATATTAAAGTAAATGTGTTAACATGGCCTAAGTCCAGGTATATTACAAAATTCTTGGGCATGTTTTGACCATTTAATACCAGATAGATATATAGTTCTTCGGGAAAATATGAGCTCTTTTGTACAAAAAAGTTTTATTTACAAAAAAATATATTGTAACTTATATTGACCCTCATAAAAAGGATATTTATAAAATTGAGGGATTGTTCCCAACCTGATTATGACTTGGATGGAGAATTGTCTCATTAATTGGCACACATACATATACCAAATCTAATTATTCAATTATTTATTGGTGAACAGGGAAAAATACTTCATAAATTGAAGAAATGTCAAAGTACAAGTGATAAATCAAGTTTTAATATTGTCAAAACCTACAATTTTATGTTTACAAAAAAAAAATATAATCGCTCGCCTTTACTTTTCAAGCTTCGCCTCAAAAATTTGCAAAATAAATATTTTTTTATTAAAATTTTCAAATCGCTCGCTCGCCCCAATTTTTGGAGTCCAAAAATCCGTAGAACAAGAAATTAAATTGGTGTGGCCTAAGTTCATAAAAAACTTTTAAAATTTAGTATGTACATCGAACATGGCGGCCACTGAAATCACAATGGCCGCCAACTATTATGTACACACTAAATCTAAAATGATCTTTATGAACTGTTTTGCTTTCTGCAAATCATTTTTAAGTTATAAAATACATCGATAATATTTTATTATTTAATGATCAATGTTTAAAAGTCACGAATATGTGCTAATATTAAAATTTCAAGTGTTATTTGGTCATTACAAGTGTTATTCGGATAATAACAGTGTTATTCGGTCATTCGTGTTACCCGATTAATGCCCTCTAAATTAAAATCAGCACCTCTCAACTGTATGGATTATATCAAGCATAACTCAGGTGTTTGTTTGTTTCATCATCTTGGACTAATCAAAATTCAGTTTAACCTCGAAAAACAACCGCAGCAAGAAGGTGTTAGTGGTACACAATTTTATTTAGAGGCCAGCTTAGGATTATCTGTGGATGCAGGATTTTTTCACTGCATTGAAGACTAATGGTGGACTTCGACTGTTGTCTTCTATCAGGTTGTTAATTAACCTGGGATCACCCCATGTTGTATGACGAGTCCAACCTGTCTATTTGACATATTACCCATTTCCAGTCTCAATTTTATACAGTAGATCTATGCAAGTTTTTTATTTTTTGAAACATAACATGCATTTGAATTTTATATACCTAGGGCTAGGACAGTCTAGAAGATGCAATCATAAACAAATTTGCTGATGCACAGGTTTCTCGGCAATCAGTAGTAACAGATGGTGTCAGGTGTTAATTTCTTCAGAACCAAAATACTATTATAAAAAAAACACGTTTCAACCCGTCTTCAAATAGTAACTTTTGAGCCTTTGAAATGTTGGTCACTTCAATTAAGTTTAAAAATAGCATCCTCATAGACATACGCACAAAACAAGTTTTACTTTCGTTTTTAGAAATTGACAAAATTGAATATTGTACATGTCATTTGTGTAAGGAGTTAAATGTGATACAAATTTGTTTTTGTTCAGTTTAACTTACATGTGGTCAAATTTAAATAGAGCTGCCGGCAAAAATTCATCATTTCTTCTTCTTGTGCTTGTCATGTTGTCTTTTAAATTTATGACGTCTGGAGATTTCCAATTTCAAGATGTCGGTTAATAATATCGCTTCTATCACTGCAAATTACATCTAACCGCTTACAACATTGAAATACAACTGGAAAACTGTGTAAAAGTATTCACAAAATAAAATTTTGACAAAAACGTTTGCTTTGATGATTTTTTTTATTCGAAAATAATAGTTTACAACCAACAATTATAAAAAGAGAGAAATAAATAAATACTACAAAGCCAAGTAATCCAATCAGAAATCGACACACGAATCACGTGAATTTTATTCATCAGGGACGTTCTCGAAATTCAATATGTTTCTGGTTACCCCGAAACGTTTCATCATTAAGGATTTTCGTCGAATCTAGTTTTAAAAAGTCTTTTTGTTGTTAATGTCACAATATCGCAAACAGAAATAACAAAAATAGTCAATACAGAGATGCTGGTCATTTTTAAATCAAACCTATAAAATTTCTTGACCCAACTATAATATTTAACTATTTTTTTTATCCCCCCAGTAAAAACATTTAAAAAAATTGACCCCCCTCTATTTACCGGTATGATGGGCGTTTTTCAATAAAAACGTACTTTCTTGTCCTAGCCACTTTAAAAAAAATGTGTTGGATCTTTGCAAGTATTTTTTTGTGCAGTCAGTACATTGAATCCGATTTAACATTTTTAAGCAAAGAAACAGTTTATTTTTCAGAGGGATTGATAAGATACTGATTCCTGAATGGTCCAAAACAACCAAAATGACATGTACCTAGACCGCCTGTCCAACATTCATACTCGTTGTATGAATATCGTAAAGAAATGTAGAAATAAATATTTTTTTTTTTACTTAATTTAAGTTCTTTAATAATTCAAAAGTATGTTTAGAGCCAACATATTTTAATAAACAGAGGATTTTTAATTTCAGAAGGTGTGTCCCTGACAAAATGTCCACTACGAAACGAAGTCATTAACATTTGCTAGTAAACAGTTTTATAAAATCAATGTATTTTTTGTTTGCAAGAGATTTAAACATTAGGGTCTTACAAAAGAAGTGATGCTTTTATAACGGCAATTAAATTGATGGTAAGAAAAATTGAGCACATCAAATGGACCAGAGTGATACCGTATTTTTGTTAATGTCCACTACGAAACTGGTAAAATCTCCTTCAGTATCTGGTTTTAAAATTATGAAAAAAATGGGCGCACTACGTTTGCGCGCATTTGGGGATTAAAATATTTTACGTTTGCGCGCAGCTTTTGATTACATTTGCGCGCATTCATTTTACAGGTAATCTCAGGTAAAAATAATAATTCATATATATTAACACAATGATTAAATTATAATTGACTATACTTTATTGGTATTTTAATAATAAATATGACTATCAATTATTAATTTTGAAAATAGTTTGTTAATTCAAATTATATATTGTTCATATTGAATTCTAAAATCAATTTAAAATCCCGTTATATATATCTTAAGTTCAAGTTATGATAAATGGGCTATGTCACAGATTTCTTAAACTTTTGTCTACACCTTTGACTTGTTAAATTGTATATGAAAATCGAAAAAAATATCCGGCTTTATCTCCTTTTTCCGTGCCTAAGAAGAGACTTAGACTAACTGAAGGGGTACTGATAATTGTAGATAATTGAACAAATTGATAAATAAATAAGTATTATGACCTGTATTTTCCCTAAAATATTATTGATTGAATTCTTTCAAAATAGTTGCCTTAGGAGACTTAGACTAACGGAAGGGGTACTGATACTTGTAAATATTTGAACAAATTAATAAATAATAAAGTATTATGACCTGTATTTATCTGAGTTTACCTGTCAAAAAGCTGCGCGCAAACGTAATGATTTTTGCGCGCAAATGTAATGGTAATGCGCGCAAACGTAATGCACCGAAAAAAATATCATTGTACGGCTTAATACATGCTTTTATGAATATAATCAGTCTTGTTACTATTGAAATATAGGGATTGTTGGGAAAAAATAAAACATGTGAATATGTCCCCTACGAAACTGTCACCTGCGAAACAAGTATGGTAGAAAAACGTTTCGTAGTGGACACTACCACTACCATGCAGTCTTTTTTTACTCTTTTTTTCAATCATATTCGTGCAAAACAAATAACAAGGGTTAGATTCATCAGAGACATATAATACAATATGTATTATATGTCTCTGGATTCATGTAATTTTTATTATGTTTTTATTAACATAGAATAGATCGAGTTGATGTCAACTACGAAACTTTTTGTCCACTACGAAACGGTTTTGTCAACTACGGAACGAACAAAATGTCCACTACGTAACATGAGTTGTACCTTCATATGTGAAGTACTGTCTAATCTTTATCGATAAAAAAGATTCTTCAATTCAGAAAAAATGAGATTTTTCTAGTATATAAAGTAAACAAACTGGAATGTCTATAGGAAAGAATCAAGAATACAGACTACTGGTATCCTTTTCAAACCAAATGATTATGAAGAGCCTGTTGTAACCAGCTCTTATACCCCACTAGTCCTATAACATATGACTTCGCATTCTTATTTAATTTTTAACGTTTTTATACTGATATTTTCATTAATTTGTTTTTAATGCGAAGTGTGGCACATTGATAGCAATTTTTTTTTTATCAGAACAGTAAATAGAAATAGTAAATAATGCTCCCGAGGTCATATATTATAGGACTTATTACCCACATACTCATTAAATAAGTTACTATAGTGACATAATTATTTCTGTTACTTGAAGCAAATTCTATTTCTGTAGATTTACACAATAGCATAATATTGTTATACTAGTTTTATTTCACCTTGAAGATTAGACAAATAGGGATATCCTTGATTTTTTATTTCATGTCAGTCAGTTCGCTTTTATATGAAACTTGAAACCACTTCTCTGCCATATTGATATTTTATAACAACTCTGCCCATGACCCATATAATTGAGATTCATTCTTTAACCGTATATCATAGTAAACTAGTTTTTTATTTTGCACTAACCCACCATCTTTCATGTCAAATTTCTGTCTCCATTTAAGTTATGCCATTGAACCATTATGGTATTAAACACAATTCCAAGTAATTATGCTGTTATAGTAGGTCACCACATATTCAACTTGGTGGCATTCCAGTTATTGAAATTTGTGTCAGATTAGAACAATGAACTAGACCTTTATGAATGGATCTCATAATTTAATATGGCGCCATAGTATGCGACCCCTGCCCAGTAACAAAAATGAACAAACTTGAAAGGATACATGTCAAGCGGAAAAATTTATCACCAGAGATTACAAGTCAAGAGAGGATAGATACGTCTCCAAAATGCTTGCCAAACTGGAACTACAACAAGATCTCCAGACAAGGACGAACAAGGCGTTGAAGCCAAAGTTAGCATTTATGTTAAAAGTAGTTGAGGGGCTATTCACGCTGTTGAACCAGACGAATTCCTCAAAAATCATGTCCGAAGAGAACCATAACTGCCGAGAAATTCAAAGAATACCACGCAACAATTATTGTGGAAAAGCAAGTAAAGAATAACTCTAACTGTGAGTGTATTGACATTCCGCATCAAGTAAAACACCGTACAATATTCAAACTCATCCTTTGTAAGACAGTGATCTCGTCGAATCAGCTAGACGACACTACTGTGCACGCATCAAACGTAGAGAGCTTTAAATCTGTTCTCACGCCCCGCCAATAAATCGGCGGCGCTCTCTCAAACCGTTGTATTAAAGCCAGCATCGATATCAACAATTTATTCACATGTCATACAGATACAGTCTGTTACAGACTCTGCTGCTGTAACTTTGTAAACAAAGATTGAGTCGGGCCCAGTCTGCGTCGTTAAACACTAGCCCGATGCCCCAGACTAGTATTAAATTTTATGATACTGTCTTATGATTATAAGCAAGCTTCTGTTCAAGTTTGGTAGAAATCCAGTATAGTTTAAGAAGGTCATTAAAATTTCAAAAACTTTTACCACAAAGTGAACATTTGTGGCCGCCGCCGCCGCTGACCACGACGACGCCGACGGAATGTTGGATCGCTATGTTTCGCTTTTTCGACTAAAGTCGGAAGGCTCGATTAAAATGAAGTCAATAATTTGGCCATCACCCCAATTCAATATATCAATGTTGAGGGACACCAATACTCTCATTTAAAAACACGGACAACATATCACTGACAGGACGAAGCAATGTTAGAACTGTTACTTTCGTGACTTTGAAATGCACGAAAATAACGCTTTATAAATTTCGTGCAATCAAAGTTTCCGGTATGAACTTAATCCAAAACTGTCTAAACAGAAGTACACATATATAATATATATAAGACAAAACTATAACATCGATTTATTTGTATAACATCCTCAACATTACAGAAATGTTAACTGGCAAATCTAGACGTGGCATTCAACCTTGGAATTTCCAATATGGCTGCCGTTACCTTGGAAACACGGCAAAAATATCAAAATGCTCAAAACTTAGTGAAACTTTACAAAAATGTTAAACACCATTCATAGATGTGGCATTTGACTTTTGAATTTTCAAAATGGACGCCGTTGCCATGGAAACAGCATAAAAGTACAAAATTTAAAATGCGAACCTAACGCTATGAAAACCAACAGAAATATCTGTTGTCATGCATATATCTGCATTCACTGATGGAAAACTTCGAAATACAAACTGTAACTTCCAATTTTATTGACCGAAATATACAGATACAACAATGATCATATTGAGCATGTTTATTAACATTAGCCGTTTGTTTGTGATATATGAGAACTCAAGAATGTTACTGTTTAAACATGTTAACCGCAGATAATAGAAACAAGTTATCTAAATATGACTGTGCATTTTTTTTGATTTTTTGCTTTGACCTTTGACCCTGACTTAAAAAAACGTGACCACGGCAGACAACGACGACAACGCTATTTCGAAGAGGCTTGTTCTCCTCTTTCCAGCGATATAAAATATAGCCGTGTGTTATTCCGTTAATTGATTGGGCACCCTACTATAAGTAAATGATGTAATTTACAGACCTGTCCTTTTCTTTTTCAATTATACATATATATAGAGTGCTGAGGAAGGTGTCTTGTTGATGTAATTGAGGAAAGAGGGACGAAAGATACCAGAGGGACAGTCAAACTTATAGATTGAAAATAAACTGACAACGCCCTAGTTAAAAATAAACTGACAACGCCCTGGCTAAAAATAAAAAGACAAACAGACAAATAGTAGTACTTTGACACAACATGGAAAACTAAAGACTATAAGTAACACGAACCCCACCAAAACCTGGGGGGTGATCTCAGGTGCTCCGGAAGGGTGCGCAGATCCTGCACCATATGTGGTACCCATCGTGATGATTATGGTATATTACAACAACAATATAAATGATACTTTACAATTTTTATTAGAATTTTCAAAATACATTCAGCAATAACAGAGTTAACAATTTTATTTGATTTTAATTTTATCTAACATCGACTTCAGAATTTCATCGTTGTTAAGTTTATATCCAGCATTCTTCACTAACAGCTTTTGATGTTTAGTCTTAGTTTCTATTTCAGCAGCTGATATAACCTACAATGACATGCAAACCACATATAAAGTAATCGAATCATTCAATAGTGAATCTCTTGTAAATTTTAATTTCTTTGAAGAGTGAGTTCTGGAAAGCACAATGTTACTAGCTATTAAGTTATAATTTGTGACATTTGTTTTCAATTCCTTTGATGTGTTTGAAATTTTGATTTTGCCATTTAATAATGGACTGCTCATTTTGCAATTTTCTAGAAGTTCGGTATTTTTGTGATTGCACTATTTAGAATTAAGCACCTAGTTTTTAAGATTGTCATTGTTTTTTATGTTTTGTGCAGTCTGTCGTTAATATAAGATGTTCATTGTTAATCTGCGGTTAACATGTTGTACTGACTATTATATGATTTTTGTGCAATTCCATTAGGTTAGTGATCTTGCGTTTGTTTGTGCTGTATTTCTATCACGTAGTGTTTTAATTTCAGCGATATTTTTGAACATTGCCTTATAAGCGGGAGGTTTGGCTAGCCATAACATCAGGTTCAGCCCACCATTTTTTTCTTAAAATGTCCTGTACAAAGTCAGGGATATGGCAATTGCTATGAAACGTCGCACGCTACTGGTGTTACTTTGGTAAAATCACGGCAAGACACATTCATCTTATTAATTTTTAAACATAAAAATTGATATTATAAAGTGTTGTATATCATTTTAAAGCTTTTAAACTCTTCTTTCAGATTATTGCAATTTTGTATATGTAACAGACCATTTTCATTAATTAAAACTCAATAAAACCTTTAGTTTGCAACATGATTTCCTTGTCCCGCGTTACACTTTTAGTTTTGTGAAATTCTGAATACCGTAAAAAACATATAAATTTTATTACCAAACGATATAAAATTTTTTCTAGAACAAGCAATTCATAATTGGACCATGACGTAATGTCGATTTTTTTCTCTGGAAAAGACGGAAATATAAAAAAAGGGGATCAAGATGATACAAATTATGTGTCCCATGCACGAAAGGTTGCCGTAATTTTTGTTAAATTGTCCCCAAAAAGGGAATTCCAGAGCAATACCCATGTCGAAAGTAAATAATTCTTATACTAGTATTTTGTACAAAGATCACACTTTCGCCTCATGCAATAATCAGGAATTTTTAAAATAAATTCTTATCATTCGAGTTGAAAAGCAATGTCCGACATTTTGTCCCCTTCAAACCAAATTAAACGTAGGGTTACGTTTTCTGTTTTTTCATGATGTTTATTTAATACAGTGCCATTCGCTACATAAACAAAATTATAATGGATAAAAGTACAAAAAATTTTCTCTATTTTGATATCGAATTCCCATAAATTAAATCTAATATACGAGATATCAGATAAAACTAAAATGTCCCCACATACGATTTTGACGTTATTTAATAAAATATACTTCTAACGTTCCGTCTAATTGTCATTATTGCGGTTTTCACAGACGATTGGCTATTTTATTTTGTTGCTTAATAAGAAAACTTTAAAATTAATGTTTTATGTTGAAGCTCTACCGATTCATAGAGAAGGGGTTGGGAGAGATTTTCTCGCGGAACTGAAGTGTTTTCCGGACTATAATAGTCGGATCCCTCTATAATACAAATTAACAGAAAAAAACAGCAATAATAATTGTTCCCGCTAATTCCCTTGCATATATTTGTGCAGAACTGACATGCTAGATATGCCGTAGTCCTTTCGCCTTGACATTCTGGAGTGCAAAGATGAGTGCATTTGCAGTGCATAGTTTATCCATAAAAAAAAGTAATCGATTGCCTTTATAATTAAAATGTATATAAAACAAATGGTTTCAATTAAAGTTACTTTTTTATTTTTAATTTGTTAATAAAACTAAAGCTTAACATCTTTTATCTAAGAAAAAAACAATTAATCCTTTCTTAGGAAAAAAATATCAATCCTTTAAAATTTACTATAAAAAGCCATCTGAACAACATGCATTCCAACGTTTTTATTTTGGCTTACGTCTTTGAGTGTGTAACGTTAGGTGACACCAGTATCGTGCAACGTTTCTATCAAATAGTTCGTTTGTATGTGTGTTGGCGGTTTTTTTTGTTGCACTTCAGTATTTCTTTTGTTCCTCTGTTTTCCTCTTATAGATAATGTGTTTCCCTCTGTTTCAGTTTGTAACCTTGGTTGTTTCTCTCAAGAAATTTATGGCTTTTGAACAGCGGTATACTACAGCTGCCTTTATCGAGCTACTTAGAATAATTTGATATTTATATATATTATGACTGATGTTAGATTTTGAAGGCGACCAAGAGACGTTATTCTGATCAACGCACCCAGTATGTAGTTTCCCAAAATTATTAGCTTTTCCTTGATTTGTATTTCTTAAGACAGCTATAATTTTAATGACTATGTGTGTGTTTGGTTTGTCTAGTATCAATACACCAAATATTACATTTGAAAACATTTGCTTCTTATAATGAGCTCTAGCAAGTATGTGCCCCGTTAACGCACCTGCTCCCACTCAGTTTTAAAATCCCCTATTTACAATATTTTACCCTCTTTTGTCTTTTCTGAATCGATTGACGAAATTTAAACATCGGTAAAGTACTGTTGTCTTGAACATTCTACCATTAATTTGTATTAAGAATTTTGATGACGATCTATGTAATATATAATGTATGTAACGAAGAAGAAGATTATAACCAGGTTTTTTTTTATTTCTTGTCGATTTTTAGAAAATAATTGGAAAAGTATTTATGAGTTAATGAAAAAATCAAAGGAGTAGGTCCGGTCAGGTTTATCTAACGAAAGATTTTGAACACATTTTAAACACTTAAGTGTCAATTTCAATTGATTCAATTAGTTTATGTGAAAGATTTGAACTGATTCAGTCATTAAAAAACGCTCCGATTCAAGCTTAAATATGAAAAATCTATCAAATATGCCAAAACACGTCACTTTTCAGATATATTTTGTCAAAAATGAATCTGTCCGCATCCGTGTTCATCCTAAATTTTTATATATGTTATGTATTATCATCAAATACAACTTGCATTTCAATATTATGAATGAACACGAATGCGGCCACTTTCATTTCAGACGGAAACCGTCTAAAATTTAACTACAGCATGTACAATGCTAAAATTGTGAAGATTTCAGTAATTTAGCACGACATAATGATGCTAGTACCCGATATATGTGCATTGTATTGTCAAAAACAGCCCATATTTATGTATTAAGATTACATTTTCACAATTTTGTAAAACTGCTATATTTTGGGGCCAAAAATGGGTCTTACTGAACCTACTCCTTTAAATTTTAGAGAATCGTTAAAACAATAAGTCTTTGAATATACAATTTTTGACAAAAATATTATGGACTGAATTATTTCCTACAGTTTTAGGTTTTTCTTATACAAATCATAATATGTATCTAATCAGAAATTGACAAAGGTAAATTTTTATAAAAATTTTGTTCAAGAATACATTAAAAGATATAACGAAAACAGAACAATGAAATTTAATCCATTACTGAAATCACTAAAAAGAAGTTTAGATGATTGAATAGAATATATAAAACATAATGCATCAAAAATTGTATTTCAAGAAATTCAAACATATTATTATAAATTAATATATACATATAAACAGCAGCTGATTACTAACCTGGGTAATCAGTGGAATATATCAGGATACATCAAGAAAAGTTTGGTTTATTGGTTTAACCATATGCATATGGTGTAACAATGTAACAAGCATATTTGGTGAATAAATAGATAATGTTGTTAAAAAACATTTTTTTGAAGCGACCGTCATTCAACATGTTCAAGTGAGAGCTTTAGCTAGCTATAAAACCAGGTTAAATCCACCATTTTCTACATAAGAAAAATGCCTGTACCAAGTCAGGATTATGACAGTTCTAATCCATTCGTCTAGTGTTTGAGCTTTTAAATTTGCTATTTGATTAAGGATTTTCGTTTTATAATATTCCTCGGAGTTCGGTATTTTTGTTATGTTACTTTTTGCATTGCCATGCTTATTTTTATCTTTAATTTCAAACAGGAAAACAAACCATTTCAAAGAATACTACTACCTTATAAGTCAGTAATCGAAGGAACTCATCTGACCCAATTTCAAATCTGGCCATTATTCTGACATCGGTTCCTGCGTACCCTGTTGTAACAAGTCCTTCCCATATGTGTTTGCTTGTTTCTTCGAGGTGCGTCCATCCTTTACAGGATACTGCCGCAACGTCTACAGAATTAGGTATTTCAATAGAAAAATAAATATCTGTTTTGGCTGACAGTATTCCGGATTTTGGAGAAAATACGCCAATATTATTGGTGCGTTCAGGACAAAGTTCTGGATATGGAGACCATCGTAAAGAAGGGTTAGTAACGGATAATAAACCATTATATAAACATTTTGAATCAGTTTCTCCCGCACCAGAAAATAATGATAATAAATATTCTCCTATTCTAGGCAGATTTAAGCGAATGATAACTAAAGACGCGTTATACGTAATGAAAACATGTCGAATCATGTTATGGAAACATGACGTAATTATGTGAAGACGTGGCTCAATATGACCGCCATTATAATTTTCCAGACGTAAAGTTACCTCCCCTGAATTTGTGCTTTTAATGATTCCGTTAACACAGTCTGTAAACCTGATTCTTTCTCGTCGGCCGTCTTTTGTGATCCCAAGTTTACCATCTTCAACAAGTGGAGGCATGCAATTACATGATGGTTCATTAAGGAAATTAATAAGATACGAACACACTGATGCATTATGGGATAATAATATCGTCTCCCTTTTTAAAATATTGAATAAGATAAGACCTTGAAATGGGCTGCTTATCCGGTATGTTATTGAATCTGTGTCATACCAGTAGAAAACAAAACGTCTTGATATCGGTTCATCGGAAGTAGATATAGTGTCGATACTGAAGTCATACATGTAGTCATCTTTTGTACGCTTGAACTTGATAAGTACTGAACTATCCGATGTTGTTATTTCTGAATCTCTGTGAGAAAGTGGAACAAGACCGCAAATACTTGTATCAATTCCAGGTCCCCATTCAAAACGCAAAACATTTCTCGGAAATCCGGAAACATCTTTACTATCGGGTTTGTTGTTGTTGTCGTAAGATGCCATGATGTCATAACAGCATACCATAACATATATACTAGAGGATTCTGTATCCATGGCGTATACTTTAAGCACCCCATTCTGTGCTGTATTTAACCTGACCGCTGTTTCGCATTTGTCAACATCGGTATCGACAAACGTCCAGGATTTCTCAGGCGTGTCGAGACAATCACCACCATAAGAACAAAATCGTGCTGCAAATTGTATTTTCTTGTTAGATGGAAAAGATATTTTAAAAGTTTTCAATTGATCTGATGTCATATCTACGTGTAAAGTGTGAGATGTTTTCAATGTCAGTTTCAGTTCATAAAAGAAGGGTGTAAGGAAAACCATATTTTGCCATTCATCGTAGGTAACTAATCGCCATAGCAGTTGCCAATAAGATTTGTGTGGAAAACAGTAATAAACAAATTCAACTGGATTAACCAAAAAATGTTTGTCCATTTGTTTACGGAAAAGAAAATCAACAGTATTTATTTTTCTGTATGAGGAACCAATCATAATGCAGTTTTTAGACTCCCACAATTTCTTATCTACTGGATGAGGGTCAATCAACATCCATCTGTTTTCATATAAAACTCCTAGCCACTGACTCTTAACTGACCAATCCACTTTTTTCTCATTCGGAATAGTTCGTAGATATCCGTGAATCGTCATACATGGAATACTTACAACACTGGAATGAATAAGATTGTACATTTCTATATCAATTTAATTTGTATGTATGTGATTATGTGTGTGTGATTATTATCAATTGCTTAATATTTTAAAACTAACATAATAACACAAGGGCATAGGTGCAAGAGACAAGCGAAAAATTCCTTTACACATTTTGTCGCAACAACTTGATTGAAAACAAATAACTGAAAATTATAGAGGACAATAATCAACGTATTAGAATATAGATATGTTTTTGTGCTTTTTGTCACTTTCAGAGCGAGGTATGACCCGACTCTTCCCTGTCTCTGCAGTCTTTCCCTGAGCCACTTTAAAATATTATATATTGTATGATATAAATGTTGGAGGGACCCGAACATAATGTATTGATGTTGTAAAGATGCTGTTAACCAGTTTTTAATCATGCAAGTAAGCACTAGAACATCTTCAGTAAATTTGATTACTTTAAACGGTCAACATTTTATGCTACCAAATTCATAATTTGACGATATATTCAGTGATGCTCAAGGCAAAATCTAAATCTAAAGCTATAAAGTGCCTAGAAAATCAACCTAACGATGTTAGATATATATATATATATATATATATTAATTTGGTGTGTTTGATATAATTATCTCGGTACCGTTAACGTTGTTGCTAATTACTCCAATCGTCAACCTGACAACCTTGGAATAAATGCGTCAGTATGCGCCAGTCATATCTACATTTTACTTTGGCGAAGCTAAAATGCAATACAGTTAAATATTAAATAGTCAATCTTTTTACCGTTTTGCTCAATGGGCGGCTACTGGTATCGCAGATAGCTTTTGTTTTATATTCGACGGGATCCTTTACATATACTAGTACCTCGTCAACGAAATACAATGCTAAACCGTCTTTTTCTGATTAGGTCTGTTTGTTTTGTTCACACATCGCTGTCAATATAATGGAATTTTATGCGACTGGTATACTATTGGGAGATTTAACTAGTTATAAAACCAGGTTTGACAACCAACCATTTACTACATAAGAAACTGTCTAGACCAAGTCAGGAATATGACAGTAATTATCCTTTTGTTGGATGTGTTGGAGCTTTTGATTTTGCCATTTGATTAGGGATCGTTCCGATTTGAAGTTTTCTCGGAGTTGAGTAATTTTGTGATTTTACTTTTGTCTTTATGGTTTTGCCCAATTTGAAGCTACTGATATTACAAAAGTCCTTGTTTGATCGAAATGGCCAATGAAGTGTTGCGCCACGTCTAGATCTGTTTATGTTTTCATTGATAAAGCCCCGGTCACAACAGATCGTACGATTTTTTGTCGTGGAAGATCTACAAAATAGATGTCGTGGCAATGTTGTGTAAAATGTCAAAAAAATATTCCAAGTGGTCACATCAGCAACGACATGTCCACGATAGATACACGACACAAACAAAAGAAGTGAATTGTACTGTTGTGGGTTTGTCGCAAGTCGGTCGCGCGACAGTCGTACGACGATTGTGAGTTTTTTGGGGCTATTTTTCAGGTTTTCATGTCGTGGATGGCGCGTTTTACTGTCGTGTCAATGCCCTACGACTGTCGTTCGACTGTTGCACAACAGTGAGTTGTGGGTCACTCGCGCGTTTGACTCCGAACTACTAGTACATATATGAAGAAGGCCCGATTTGTTGCATGCCATTTGCCATTTGTTTTCAATATTGTTCAGTGTCATTATAAGATCGGTACAAGTAAACGACAGTTTATATAGTTTATATTATATTGTTCAGCGAATTTAAACCAGGATGCCCCCGAAAAGAAAAAAATACAAAAGGTGGTAGCAGTAAACGTGGATGATATTGACCAGACAGAGGCCCCCTACCACAATCTGAAACATATGACGATTCGGATACTGCTGCCAAACATTCATGCCCGTCGAATGGTATTCTTTAAAATAAAACGACAATATGGTGCACGACGAACGTACCACTGTCATACGACAGACAAGCAATGTTGTGTGAGCATCGTACGAAATTTGGTATTTGTGAGACAATCGTGCGACTGTATCACGAGTGTCTTGCGACATTCGTGAGATTGTCCTACGACAGTCATACGAAATTTATTTATGAAAATGGTTTATGTTGGTTTCCACGACAATGCGTTTATCGCACGACAGTCACACGACAGTCACGCGACAGTCGCACGACACTCTCACGACAGCCAGTCCGAGACCACCATTGTCGTCCCTTGATTTTCGTTGTTCCCAAATATAGTCCCTAGTGTTGACAGTGGGTTACTTGCCATTAATTTTTATACCCCTTCCAAATTTATTTCTCCATGTTTAATGCCTCAAATTGCAAGTAGGGGGTGAAATTACACTGTAAAAAAATTTGGGTCCAGAATTTTAAAGGAAAGTAGTGATTTGGTCCAGCTGAAAAAAGGTTTAAAATTAGCACTTCGGAAGTGTCAAAAGATTTCAAGATGCCCTAAACATAAAATTGTCCATATTTTCAGTTATAGAGACGATGAAGTTTTCTATAATTTTGATATAATTTGTCCCAAAAGTAGTACAACACACTGTAAAAGTTTCTTTGAGAAAGCGCAGGTGGGATCTTTTTTATTTTCATTTATGTTCTTAAAGAAATGCACTACGAAATAATTGTGGTCTTGGACCAGCCACACGACAGTGACATGACACAAAATCTCTTGAGCACAAAATCGTAGAGTTAAAAGGTGCATGTCCAATTTTGCTCACACGACACACGACATCGCCACGATGCTCAAACTATCGTGCGACTGTCGTACGACGATCACAGACGACCCGCGATTTGACCAAATTTCATGTCGTGGTGCTGCATAGATGTGTGGTGGGTTCGTTGTGACCAGAGCTTAAATGAAAGTGGTCATATGCTATGTATATATATAAATAAATAAATCACGAGTTTTATATCTACCTGCAAAAATATTGAAATATCTCCACATAAATATCGGGTTCTTCCTCTTTCATACTTATTCCAAGATGTTTGGCATCATTTTCTAACTGTTCTCTAGAAATAAATGACGTCACGACATCGAAGATCAATCGAAGTTTGTCGTAAGATGAAACTTCCTGTTTCAAACGGCTTTCGAAATTTGCTAGTGGTATACTCGAACACATCTATAAAAAGAACATGCACACGAGAAGTTATAGATCAAAATATACATCAAATATAATCAATCTGAGAGTGAGTGCTTTGAATAAAAATATATCATATCACTGATACACATATCAATAAACTCATCAAAGATATACCAGGATAAAATATTTAGACTCGTCAGTGACGCGCGATTCGAAAAAGTTAAAAGGCCAAATAAATTACGAAGTTAAATTGCATTGTTGACAGCGTTGTTCATCTGTATTTCGGTGTCATATAACTCCTCTGGTACTTCACGTGAAAGTTTCAAGCGGATAGTATTGTAGATATTGACCATACCATAAATGTGAAGTTAAAAGTTAAAGTTTCACGGTACATGACTAAGATTTATGATGAGATTGGGACACGTTATCAAGTATGACTTTTATAAAAAGATTAATATTAAGAAATAAAAGCTACAGAAGTACATTGTATACCGATGTTCAAAAGTCATGAATAGATTGAGATAAAACAAATCTGGGTTACAAACCAAAACCGAGGGAAACACGTCAACTACAAGGGGAAAACAAAGGAACAACAGGAACACCAAAGTATGACAAAAAAAACCGCCAACACACATAGAAACGAACTATTTGATAACAACTGCCATATTCCTGACTTGGTACAGGACATTTTAAGAAAATGATGGGGGAAACTGGTTGAATGAAAACATGTGATGTGGACAACGGTTTGTACACCGCGTTTTCATACAAATCCAATACCCTTAACTAGTGAGCTAGAGACCAAACGGCTGGAAAGTAAAAATGCACCAGGCGAATAGCTTATCTTAGTGTATTAATAGGCATAGTTCAGTAGGAGCTAAATTAAAATCACAAAAATACCGAAATTCAAGGAAGATTCAAAAGGGAGATCGTTTATCAAATGGCAAAATCAAAAGCTAAAACACATTTAAACGAATGGATAACAACTGTCATTTTGACTTCAAAGTACATTTTCTTAAATTTCTTATTTTTCCTCGATACATTCTCTCTAGACGTTGATGAATCCTTGAGCTATTTTCAGTGTTCCGATTCAACTAATGGTTGTGTTAATGTTTACTTCAAACCAATGTCGCAAATATCCTCGTGCATTATCAAATTAGTTGATACAATTTTACTTACCTTTGGTCCATTGGTATGATTATCGCAACTTAAATCCCAACGATATGGTATTGGTATTTGCATTCCATCGTCAAATCGAGGAACATCAGATTCCTTTCTTCCCATGATGGTATTTTGTGCTGACTCTAACACATTTGGAAAAGGATGGAGAAGAAACAAATCTTTCTGTATCAAAGGTTTATATTTTTCAAATGCAACTGGTATCAAATGTTCATCAAAAGTTAATCTAAAAACATGTTTTTCTTCTTTATCTTCGTTTGAATTGTCATTTAAGTCATTCGATTCAGTACGTTGTTCTTCTAAACTTAATACATCATTTTGTAACATTTCGTTCTCGCTGTCAGTTACCACATTATTTTGTGTCTGGCTGTCTGCAGTGCCTTGGCCACGTGTCATTGTAGTTGAAAATGGCGGGATGTTAGCAATGTCATCTACGTTTGAAATCTCACTACAATCTTCTTGTATATCGACAGAATTACTGAATTGAGAAAGTGAGGAGAGTCTTTCCGGTTCAACATCTGTTTCATTTTCAGGATGACCTTTTAGTCCTTGGAAACTAATTTCACGTGCTGTTCTGTCATTTAGGTTGTCATTTTCTTTGTCTTGTAATTTTGCACGTTCAATTGAAGAAATTGAGTTTTTTCTGTCACAACCTGAAGTATTAGGCTGAAATGATAAAAAGGGTTAGTTTACCATTTTACAACCATGCGTGGTCAATGTCAGGTTAAATATGTCATTACAATCGTTTGGCTCTCGTTTAACACACGTGGTTTTACAACCGTGTTTACTCTCTGTCAGATCAAGGTACAATTTAGACGAACCTCAAATAAGATCGAGATATAGTTTGGCAAGGTATTTATAACATAACTAGACTGCCAGTTAGTTCCTGTCATTACATTTAATTCATTTCTTTAAGAAAATGTCGCCAAGGTCAGGACAATATTTACTGTGTATGTGAGCTGGTGATTAAATCTTTTTTTTAGATGACCTGTCAGATATCTTCCTTTGATTTTTTATACAATGATTATATACAAAATATCTTATTTGGTTTATATCTATATACTATCAAGTTCAAAATAAGATATCTTTAAAGATCATGTATATAATATATGAGCTATGCAAGGCCAACGATATACAATGGTTTAAGTTAAAGGTGATTTCTAGTCCGCGGCTTATATAAAAAGCATAGGCAGATGATTCAGTTATGCTAGAAACAAAGTTAAATATTTAAGGACAATCATTTGATATCCATGGGGTTGAAAATGAATATTTTGGCCTGATAGGAACTAAAATACCTGTCCAAGACAGGATCAAAATAAATAATTTAAAAAAAAAATAATAGATAACTGTGTCTTATCTGTGTTAAAGTGAAAATAAATAAATAAAACAAGGCGCTAGCACCATGTCAAAATGAATATCCCGTCCGAAATTAAATCCGCAGCAATTGAAAAAAAGTCAAAGTGTTATTTATGCTTACAAGTTTAAGTGTTTTATTTTGAAACTGGGATTTTTTTTACAGGCAAATGTCTTGGGTACATAAACAGCACATTTCCGTTATAAATTTAAACTTTTCTATGTATGTTTATAAATAATATAATTTTATCCTGCAATTGGGTGTTCTACTATACAGATACAGCCCTACAGATATCGCTATGCTGTATCTGTATACTATACAGATATCGCTTTAAAGCTCCCAGTGGCGGATCTAGAAATTTTCATAAGAGGGGGCCCATTGACTGCCTAAGGGAGTGGGGCCGATTCCGTCACGCTTCAGTGATTCCCTATATAACCAACCAAATTTTTTCCTAAATCCGCCTCTGGCTCCGCCCACTGCCGGACTGAGTATTGTATGAACCTACATGTGTGACCTCATAATATGTATTGCAGTCGCGTTCCAATGACGTATCAATTGCGAATTAATGATTACTTTTATAAGGGAGCTACCATTTGATTTTTATGGGGGGGCTAGGGTGAAAAATTTTGTCCTGCATTTTTTTTAGCTGTAATCTCTGTCCTGCCTTTTTATTTTTCACTCTAATCGGTCCTGCCTTTTTTTTTTAGTTTATCCTGACTTTTTTTTACCTAAATTGTCGTCCTGACTTTTTTTTTTGCAAGTGTCACATCCTGCCTTTTTTTTTTACTCAAAACTCCTGTCCTGCCTATTTTTTTCAAATTTCATCCTAGCCCCCCCCTAGCGAACCCGTCTTCAGCTGAATGTGTGATTACTGTATCGTATTACTACACGGGCCTCAAGAGATTTCAAATAGAAAATAAATTCAAAACACAAATAATGTACAGAATTAATTGCAGGATAAAAACAATAACGGTTTAGTGTCTTTAAATATCAGCAGTATTTGTACTCGGCTCGAAACAGGTGTAATAGCTCGCTAAAAGCTCGCATACACCTTGTTTCCTAGCGTCGTACAAATACAGCTGATATTTAAAGACACTGAACAGTTATTGTCTATATAATATAATTTATATGATAAATAAGTAGTGTAAATAAAAAAATAAGAAGATCTCGCGAATATTATTGCCCAATGTGACAACTCTCAAACAGTGACCAACTGACATATGTCACCGTACAACCTTTGACAATGAGTAGACCCCATACCGCATAGCCAGCTATACAAGAGCCCAACATGACGAATGTGACACAATTCAAACGAGAAAACTAGCGGCCTGAATTATGTACAAAACAATGAAAGAAATACAAACATGATACAAGGCAAGAAACGATAATCACTGGGTAAAGGCTCCGGACTTGGGGACATGTTTGAATATTATAAAAAATGTAGAGTCAAAAACTATTCGCCTTGCAATTTATGATCTGCTTTGTTACATGAACTCCTTTGTGAAAACAATACTTATTTTGAAATACAGTGAAAGTTAAAGCTTATATATATGATATAACTTTATTCTACGAAAACGACCAATGAAATTTCTAGTACCGTAGGTCCTTGCCTTTTAGATACGGCCATGTCGTTAAAGATTCAAAGATTTCTATCCCACATTAAAAATTGTCTTACCTTAGAAGAAATGTTATAAAGTTCAGGATTACTACTACAGCTTTTTACTGGGATGTCATTGTTCATAGAATCATCCAGCAAAGAACGTTCCTCAATGATATTCGTTGTATCATCTGCTTTTTGTTCCTTGATATCAGTAGACAAATGGTTGGACAAACTTGTCTCGCCAGGCTTATGCTTCTTTGATTTACTTGTTGCGCTCCCCATTCTTCCTTATCTAAGATGAAGTTGTATCGCAAGACACATGCTGCTTAGTTTAACTGTAGTTGCACTGCATCTTCCTTTTTTATCACTTTATTTTTCCCAACGGATATTTTAAAAATAGGCCCAAGAATAGACATAAGCAACCGTTTTTACTTCCAATTAACACATTTCTTTTTTTCAGGGAAAAATAACTTTCAAGTAAAGAATACTTTTATAACCCATTCCTAATATTAGCGAAAATGTTACGCAAATAAATTAAACATTATAAAGAACAAAAGACATTAATAGCGTCCAATTACTAGTCACAACTACATTATGGTTAATTATAAAAGCTGTAACGTCAAAGTAGTACCATGTTCACATAGTTTAAATAGTAATAAAAACGTGATAATGATCGTCAGGTTGTGTGCTATTGTTTTACAGATGTATTATGATGTTAAATGAACTTGAATGAGGTCTAGTGGAAAGAACGTCTTGAAGAGGTTCTATAGGAAAGGATCTTTACCTTACACAGGCAAATTTCACTCAAATCAATTTCACGTGAATTTAAATTAATGTGAATCTCACTTGAAATTCACATCAATTTCACCTCAAACGAGCTTATACGTGAAACTCACGTGAAATCAGTTTTTGTGAGTTTCACGTGAATCTCATGTGAAACTCACGTAAATTTTTTTCGATTTTTTAAAATAGAGTATTTCAAATAACATCTAAATTTCCAAATTGAATTAAAATCATGTAAAATATATTTTTTTTGTAAATTTCACGTGAAATTCATGTGAAAAAAGTTAACATCAGATTCGTGTGAATCTCAATTTACGTGAAATTCACATGAAATTTTCACGTTAGTTTCATGTATAAGTTCGTTTGAGGTGAATCTCACGTGAAATTTTCATGTGAATTTCACGTGAGATTCATGTGAGATTCATGTGAGCAAATTTTGCCTGTGTATATAAAAATAAGAAGAAGTGGCATGATTGTTATTGAGACAACAATATATTCAACAATGTTCCAATAATGTAAATGTAAGCAATTGAAGGCAAACGTACGGCCTGCAACAATGAGAAAAACCTATATAGATCATATAAGACCTACATGATACCATTTTGTTAATTTAGATGTGAACTGAACGTTGGTCTGAACGTGGTTCCATTTGAAAGGACTATTGTCCAACAAATGTGTTGTGATGTTGATGACTAGATTGACTGTTGGTACTTCTTTTAACACTGTTTACTAATATCGAGGAGGTCAGTTTAATTGGTGGAGGAAAACAAAGTGACCGACGAGAATCATAGACGTTCAAATTGGAGTCGAACATACCTGCCACGTGCAGGGTTCGAGCTGACAGGCTAACTTATTTTAATTGTACAATTTAGAAATAACAGCCAAGTCTCTTGTGGACAGTTGTGTCATTGACAATCATACCACAACTTCTTTTTTTATAAGTATATATATATATAGGTTCAACCCACCATTTTTTTATTAAAATGTCATGTACCAAGTCAGTAAAATGGCCATTGTTATTTTATAGTTCGTTTCTGTGTGTGTTATATTTTAATGTTGTGTTGCTGTTGTGTCGTAGTTCTCCTCTTATATTTGATGTGTTTCCCTCAGTTTTAGTTTGTAACTCGGATTTGTTTTTTATCAATCGATTTATGAATTTAGAACAGCGGTATACTACTGTTGCCTTTATATAGCAATCCTCAGGCAATTATTTTTGCTTTCCCAACCGGAATGGTGTGAAAAATGTTTAGGTTAAACCCTTTGTTATCTACTCTTTTTTAGTGTGAGATATGTCCATTGACGATGTAACAGTGTCTAATGATCAATTCAAATTAGTTAAAGAACCAATCTATTGTCAAATGCTTTTTGTTTATCAGATATATGCGTTAAACTATAAATACGAATGATAAATAAAAATAAACCATTTAAATAAAGCGGTCATACAACCTCTGTGAATCAAAAGGTTTTAGTGTCATGGTCAAATCTAGTAGAAATGTGTTACCATTGCCAACACACGAATAAATTCCGGTTATGTGTGTCCATTGCTGTTCTGATAATAAATAATTTAACTAGGACTTGAGAATTATAACCAGTAAATAAAGATGAAGGTTGATTAACACGTTTGACTTGAAGCTGATACACCTTGTTTATGCCTGTGTCTTTTTGGTCTCTTGTGGAGAGTTTTCTCATTGGCAATCATACCACATCTTCTTTTTTATAGACACACAGCAGACAAGGATGGTGGGACAAGGTAATGCAATATAGTATCCATTCCTAGATTAGTGGTGACAAGATCTTGAAACTAATTCTAAACACTATCTGCACATTTTGATAGGAATTGATAATACTCATGATAACCCCTCCCCCTTTTTAGCTCACCTGGCCAAAAGAGCCAAATGAGCTTTTCTCATCACTTGGCGTCCGTCGTCCGTCGTCGTCGACGTCCGTCGTCGTCCGTCGTCGTTAACTTTTACAAAAATCTTCTCATCTGAAACTACTGGGCCAAATTAAACTAAACTTGGCCACAATCATCATTGGGGTATCTAGTTTAAAAAATGCGTGGCGTGACCGGGCCAACCAACCAAGATGGCCGCCATGGCTAAAAATAGAACATAGGGCTAAAATGCAGTTTTTGGCTTATAACTCAAAAACCAAAGCATTTAGAGCAATTCTGACAGGATAAAATTGTTTATCAGGTCAAGATCTATCTGCCCTGAAATTATGAGATGAATCGGACAACCCGTTGATAGGTTGCTGCCCATGAATTAGTAATTTTAAGGAAATTTTACTGTTTTTGGTTATTATCTTAAATATTATTATAGATAGAGATAAACTGTAAACAGCAATATTGTTCAGCAAAGTAAGATTTACAAATAAGTCAAGATGACCGAAATGGTCAGTTGACCCCTTTAGGAGTTATTGCCCTTTATAGTCAATTTTTAACCATTTTTCGTAAATCTTAGTAATCTTTTACAAAAATCTTCTCCTCTGAAACTACTGGGCCAAATTAATCCAAACTTGGCCAATCATCTTTGGGGTATCTAGTTTAAAAAATGTGTCCGATGACCCGGCCATCCAACCAAGATGGCCGCCATGGCTAAAAATAGAACATAGGGCTAAAATGCAGTTTTTGGCTTACAACTCAAAAACCAAAGCATTTAGAGCAAATCTGACATAGGTAAAATTGTTTATCAGGTCAAGATTTATCTGCCCTGAAATTTTGAGATGAATCGGACAACCCGTTGATAGGTTGCTGCCCCTGAATTAGTAATTTTAAGGAAATTTTACTGTTTTTGGTTATTATCTTGAATATGATTATAGATAGAGATAAACTGTTTTCAGCAATATTGTTCAGCAAAGTAAGATTTACAAATAAGTCAAGATGACCGAAATGGTCAGTTGACCCCTTTAGGAGTTATTGCCCTTTATAGTCAATTTTTAACCATTTTTCGTAAATCTTAGTAATCTTTTACAAAAATCTTCTTCTCTGAAACTACTGGGCCAAATTAATCCAAACTTGGCCACAATCATCATTGGGGTATCTAGTTTAAAAAATGTGTCCGGTGAGGCCATCCATCCAAGATGGCCGCCATGGGTAAAAATAGAACATAGGGGTAAAATGCAGTTTTTGGCTTATAACTCAAAAACCAAAGCATTTAGAGCAAATCTGACATAGGTAAAATTGTTTATCAGGTCAAGATCTATCTGCCCTGAAATTTTCAGATGAATTGGACAACCCGTTGTTGGGTTGCTGCCCCTAAATTGGTAATTTTAAGGAAATTTTACTGTTTTTGGTTATTATCTTGAATATTATTATAGATAGAGATAAACTGTTTCCAGCAATAATGTTCAGCAAAGTTAGATTTACAAATAAGTTAACATGACCGAAATGGTCAGTTGACCCCTTTAGGAGTTATTGCCCTTTATAGTCAATTTTTAACCATTTTTCGTAAATCTTAGTAATCTTTTACAAAAATCTTCTTCTCTGAAACTACTGGGCCAAATTAATCCAAACTTGGCCACAATCATCATTGGGGTATCTAGTTTAAAAAATGTGTCCGGTGAGGCCATCCAACCAAGATGGCCGCCATGGGTAAAAATAGAACATAGGGGTAAAATGCAGTTTTTGGCTTATAACTCAAAAACCAAAGCATTTAGAGCAAATCTGACATAGGTAAAATTGTTTATCAGGTCAAGATCTATCTGCCCTGAAATTTTCAGATGAATTGGACAACCCGTTGTTGGGTTGCTGCCCCTAAATTGGTAATTTTAAGGAAATTTTACTGTTTTTGGTTATTATCTTGAATATTATTATAGATAGAGATAAACTGTTTACAGCAATAATGTTCAGCAAAGTTAGATTTACAAATAAGTTAACATGACCGAAATGGTCAGTTGACCACTTTAGGAGTTATTGCCCTTTATAGTCAATTTTTAACCATTTTTCGTAAATCTTAGTAATCTTTTACAAAAATCTTCTCCTCTGAAACTACTAGGCCAAATTTAACCAAACTTAGCCATAATCATCATTGGGGTATCTAGTTAAAAAAATGTGTCCGGTAACTCGGTCAACAAACCAAGATGGCCGCCATGGCTAAAAATAGAACATGGGGGTAAAATGCAGTTTTTGGCTCATAACTCAAAAACCAAAGCATTAAGAGCAAATCTTACAGGAAGTAAAATTGTTGATCAGGTCACGATCTATCTGCCCTGGAATTTTCAGATGAATCGGATAATCGGTTGTTAAGTTGCTGCCCCTGAATTGGTAATTTTGAGGAAATTTTGCTGTTTTTTTGTTATTATCTTGAATATTATTATAGATAGAGATAAACTGTAAACAGCAATAATGTACAGCAAAGTAAGAACTAAAAATAAGTCAGTATGACCAAAATAGTCAATTGACCCCCTAAGGAGTTATTGCCCTTCATAGTCAATTTTTAACAATTTTCTTAAAATTTGAAGATTTTCAATAACATTTTCCACAGAAAGTACTGTTATAGATAGAGATAATTGTAAGCAGCAAGAATGTTTAGTAAAGTAAGATCTACAAACACATCACCATCACCAAAACACAATTTTGTCATGAATCCATCTGTGTCCATTGTTTAATATTCACATAGACCAAGGTGAGCGACACAGGCTCTTTAGAGCCTCTAGTTTGGACGATCAATGCATTTGAGTGGGGACATGTAGTTGGAACCCCCCTTTTTTTGGACGATCAATGCATTTGAATGGGGACATGCAGTTGGAACCCACCCTTTTTTTTGGACGATCAAGGCATTTGAGTGGGGACATGTAGTTGGAACCCCCACCCCCTTTGTGTTGGGTTAGGAACCCCTCTTTTAAAATGGCTGGATCAGCCCCTGACCTGAGTGATCTTGGTTATAACTAGAGGCTCTAAAGAGCCTGTGTCGCTCACCTTGGTCTATGTGAATATTAAACAAAGGAAGCAGATGGATTCATGACAAAATTGTGTTTTGGTGATGGTGATGTGTTTGTACGTCTTACTTTACTGAAAATTCTTGCTGCTTACAGTTATCTCTATCTGTAATGAACTTGGCCCAGTAGTTTCAGTGGAAAATGTTAGTAAAAATTTACAAATTTTATAAAAATTGTTAAAAATTGACTATAAAGGACAATAACTCCTTAGGGGGTCAATTGACCATTTCAGTCATGTTGACTTATTTGTAAATCTTACTTTGCTGAACATTATTGCTGTTTAAAGTTTATCTCTATCTATAATTATATTCAAGATAATTACCCAAAACAGTAAAATTTCCTTAAAATTACCAATTTAGGGGCAGTACCTCAACAAGGGTTGTCCGATTCATCTGAAAATTTCAGGGCAGATAGATTTTGACCTGATAAGCAATTTTACCCATGTCAGATTTGCTCTTAATGCTTTGGTTTTTGAGTTATAAGCCAAAAACTGCATTTTACCCCTATGTTCTATTTTTAGCCGTGGCGGCCATCTTAGTTGGATGGCCGGGTCACCGGACACATTTTTTCAAACTAGATACCCCAAAGATGATTGTGGCCAAGTTTGAATTAATTTGGCCCAGTAGTTTCAGAGGAGAAGATTTTTGTAAAAGATTACTAAGATTTACGAAAAATGGTTAAAAATAGACTATAAAGGGCAACAACTCCTAAAGGGGTCAACTGACCATTTCGGTCATGTTAACTTATTTGTAAATCTAACTTTGCTGAACATTATTGCTATAAACAGTTTATCTCTATCTATAATAATATTCAAGATAATAACCAACCAGGTGTTCCGCAGGGCGCAGCTTTATACGACCGCAGAGGTCGAACCCTGAACAGTTGGGGCAAGTATGGACAAAACATTCAAGCGTGATACAGCTCTGAATTTGGATTGTGATCAAATTTTTGATATTACATGGTTTTTTTTTTACACAAAACAAATGTCAAGATTTTACAAATCAATTAAAGATTTCTTCTTCAAACTTTTTAAATCTAAAATTAAATAGTTGACACAGCATAGGTTTCTGACACAGAATGAATGTGGTCTAATGAACTTAAAAGTTTTTTTTTGCCTTTGAGCAATTCACTATGCTGTTGAATATTAATCCTCTCAAAAAAATGTTTGAAGAAATTTTCTTTTTATTTATGAAATCTGAAATGAGAAAAATTTAAACCCCCCCTTTTTTTTCACATCCCCGTTTCCCTTTTTCCAAAACTGATATCAATTCAAATTTCTAATGGAGTTTGCAACAATAACTACTCTTTTAAATACATCATAAAATATTAAAATGTAAAATAAAGTGCTTGTTATTACTGAATGGTAAAGATTGGTTGGTAGTAAAAGTGAATATACATTGTTTATTGTATAAAACAATAAAAAAAACTTTATCAGCAACATTTTATATTGGCAAATTTCCAATGAAGTTATTTACATAAAGTTATTGGCAAATAAAAATAGAAAATGACATCATTGTCATGTCTGGCAAATGTCCAACATACATTATCTAAAAACATTTTAGATAAGATAAGGAAAAAAAGCTTCATCAGCAACATTTTATATTGGCAAATTTCCAATGAAGTTATTTACATAAAGTTATTGGCAAATAAAAATAGAAAATGACATCATAGTCATGTCTGGCAAATTTCCAACATATATTATCAACTACTATTCTATACAAAGAAAGATAACTCCAATAGAAAATTAATTGCTATTGCACAATATTGTGCAATTAGATATTTCTTGCTATTGTGCAATACTGTGCAATTGAAAATTTCTTGCTATTGCACAATACTTGATATGGAATCCTGATTTGGACCAACTTGAAAACTGGGCCCATAATCAAAAATCAAAGTACATATTTAGATAAAGCATATCAAATAAGCCCAAGAATTTAATTTTTGTTAAAATCAAACTTAGTTTAATTTTGGACCCTTTGGACCTTAATGTAGACCAATTTGAAAACTGGACCAAAAATTAAGAATCTACATACACAGTTAGATTTGGCATATCAAAGAACCCATTTATTCAATTTTTGATGAAATCAAACAAAGTTTAATTTTGGACCCCCATTTGGACCAACTTGAAAACTAGGCCAATAATTAAAAATCTAAGTACATTTTTAAATTCAGCATATCAAAGAACCCCAAGGATTCAATTTTTGTTAAAATCAAACTAAGTTTAATTTTGGACCCTTTGGACCTTAATGTAGATTAATTTGAAAACGGGACCAAAAATTAAGAATCTACATACATAGTTAGATTCGGCATATCAAAGAACCCCAATTATTCAATTTTTGATGAAATCACAAAAAGTTCAATTTTGGACCCTTTGGGCCCCTTATTCCTAAACTGTTAGGACCAAAACTCCCAAAATCAAACCCAACCTTCCTTTTATGGTCATAAACCTTGTGTTTAAATTTCATAGATTTCTATTTACTTATACTAAAGTTATTGTGCGAAAACCAAGAATAATGCTTATTTGGGCCCTTTTTTGGCCCTTAATTCCTAAACTGTTAGAACCAAAACTCCCAAAATCAATCCCAACCTTCCTTTTGTGGTCATAAACCTTGTGTCAAAATTTCATAGATTTCTATTCACTTAAACTAAAGTTATAGTGCGAAAACCAAGAAAATGCTTATTTGGGCCCTTTTTGGCCCCTAATTCCTAAAATGTTGGGACCAAAACTCCCAAAATCAATCCCAACCTTCCTTTTGTGGTCATAAACCTTGTGTTAAAATTTCATTGATTTCTATTCACTTTTACTAAAGTAAGAGTGCGAAAACTAAAAGTATTCGGACGACGACGACGCCGCCGCCGACGACGACGCCGACGACGCCAACGTGATAGCAATATACGACCAAAAAATTAAAATTTTTGCGGTCGTATAAAAACAGTAAAATTTCCTTAAAATTACCATTTTAGGGGCAACAACCCAACAACGGGTTGTCCGATTCATCTGAAAATTTCAGGGCAGATAGATCTTGACCTGATAAACAATTTTACCCCATGTCAGATTTGCTCTAAATGCTTTGGTTTTTGAGTTATAAGCCAAAAACTGCATTTTACCCCTATGTTCAATTTTAGCCATGGCGGCCATGTTTTTTGATGAAATGGGAATTAAAACACAAACTTTATTCTAGATACCCTAGGAATCAATCAGATGAATTTTGGTTTGAATTGGTTCAGTAGTTTCAGAGGAGAAGATCTTTGAAATAGTTGACGACGACGGACGGAGACGACGACGGACGGACGACGACGGACACCAAGTGATGGCAAAAGTTCACATTTCCTTTTAGGAAAGGTGAGCTGAAAATGGTTAAAAATTGACTATAAAGGGCAATAACTCCTAAAGTGGTCAACTGACCATTTTGGTCATGCAGACTTATTTGTAGATCTTACTTTGCTGAACATTATTGCTGTTTACAGTTTATCTCTATCTATAATAATATTCAAGAAAATAACCAAAAACAGCAAAATTTCCTTAAAATTACCATTTCAGGGACAGCAACCCAACAACGAAATGTCCGATTCATCTGAAAATTTCAGGGCAGATAGATCTTGACCTGATGAACAATTTTACCCCCGTGTCAGATTTGCTCTAAATGCTTTGGTTTTTGAGTTATAAGCCAAAAACTGCATTTTACCCCTGTGTTTTATTTTTAGCCATGGCGGCCATCTTGGTTGGTTGGCCGGGTCACCGGACACATTTTTTAAACTAGATACCCCAATGATGATTGTGGCCAAGTTTGGTTAAATTTGGCGCAGTAGTTTCAGAGGAGAAGATTTTTGTAAAAGTTAACGCAGGACGATGACGGACGACGCCGGACGCCAAGTGATGAGAAAAGCGCACTTGGCCCTTTGGGCCAGGTGAGCTAAACAAGAGGCTCTCAAGAGCCTGAATCGCTCACCTTAAATTTTTTGCTTAAATCTTCCATCAATGATTATTTTGGGTTTTCAATTTATATAAATGGTTCTTTGATTCTGTCATATCTTCTTCAAAAGCAAAAACAAGAGTGGACACACTGAAATGTCTCGTTTGTCTCGTGTTCATAATATAATTTATGATGAAAGTATAAAAAAACATTGTATACCCCAAGCATTACATTATTGCTGTTTACAGTTTATCTACATCTATAAAAATATTCAAGATAATAACCAAAAACAGCAAAATTTTCTTAAAATTACCAATTCAGGGGCGGCAACCCAACAACGGGTTGTCCGATTCATCTGAAAATTTCAGGGCAGATAAATCTTGACCTGATAAACAATTTTACCCCCATGTCAGATTTGCTCTAAATGCTTTGGTTTTTGAGTTATAAGCTAAAAACTGCATTTTACCCCTATGTTCTATTTTTTGCCATGGCGGCCATGTTTTTTGATGAAATGGGAATTAAAACACAAACTTTATTCTAGATACCCTAGGAATCAATCAGATGAAGTTTGGTTTGAATTGGTTCAGTAGTTTCAGAGGAGAAGATCTTTGAAATAGTTTACGACGGACGGACGACGACGACGACGGACGCCAAGTGATGGCAAACGCTCACATTTCCTTTTGGAAAGGTGAGCTAAAAAAGGGGGGTTCCAACCCCTCTTCTGGATCCGCGCCTGCAGGTGAAATAAAAACAATAAAACCACATACAAGCACAGCACTGTTTACTAGAATAATATCACATCAAGTTTCTGAAGTTTTTATATTGCATCTGTCAAAAAATCACAAACCCCAAAATATGATATGTGGTGACAGCCACACATAAACTGTATACAATAAATATTATTGGAGGTGTCTCAGCTTCACCAGAAAATATCCTCACTGCTACTTATAAGGATAAATGGCTGAATAGGGTTTTGAGCCATGACATTATGATTTAGGAATAATAACATTTCATTTTCATGTTAAGTTACAGAAATATTTATAAAAATTAAAAAAAAAAAAGTCATTGAAAGTCTGTTGTTGATTTTCAAGATAAACTTTTGATTTGTTAATTGATGTAAAAATTCGAATTTGTGGAATTTGTTTTAGTTAATTTACACATGGACTATATTAACAAAATGAAGGAGGGAGAAAAAGATTGATTGATGAAATATGAACTAAATTGAGCATTATACTTCAATACTGTCATGTAGAGATTGTAAAATAATGTTCACCCTAATTTAAAGCTAAATCACATTTAGTATCTGATATTGCAATCTAGCATTAACTTCACAATATTTAAGACATTATATTTTAATGAGTTATTACAGTGGCGGATCCAGCCATTTAAAAGAGGGGGTCCCAACCCAGGACAAAGGGGGGTCCAACTATATGTTCCCATTCAAATGCATTGATCGGCAAAAAAAAAGGGGGAGTTCCAACCCCCAGAACCCCCCTGGATCCGCCAATGGTTATTATTATTATTATTAAAAAAAATCCAATCAATTATTGAATTAAATCATATATAAATAAATCTTTGGTAAAGAAAAATGTCCACCCTAAAACTGTATTATTTGGTTGGGTGAAAGATCAAATTTGTAAATTACCAGAACAATGACATTGTGGCACGACATGTCACATGACATTGTGTCACATGACAAACATTGTAATAAAAGAACCCTTTCTGGTGAAGCTAAGATATGTCATATCAACATCTGTCCATACTCAAAGTAACAGTGATAAAAGATAATTGAGAAGTTTACACCATTAATTATTACAGTCATCAAGGACAATTTTATATATCTATTACCAATAACTCTGATATTGTGAACCAATAAATTTGCTTCATAAATTCCGAATTAGAATTAAAATTTTATCCTTTAATCGCTTCATGTCATAATTATGAGAACAGGAGCAATTAAAGGATTTAATTTTAATTAGATTGATACTTTTCAAAATTATCCTCTTTTTTTTGGGTGCAATATTTAAAATAAAAATTCAACAATTTGCTTAACATTGACATAAAATATCATATCATGTATAATCTATTAATTCTGGCTTAACTATTCTCCTTTTTTTAAAACTGTAATTTCAGAATCTAGATTTCCCTGCTTGTGTCTGCATTGACGAATAGCATGATTATTGATATCTGTACAATATGTACAATAAATTAAAATTTACGGATTATGATTGGTTAAATACACAATACTTAGTAATGGTCTTGGCCAATCAAAATGATTTTGTGCAAGTGTTTAAATAAATAAGAAATTAATAGAATTTAGCTTATGTAATGAGTTATGTTGGGAGATAAGCCCCTTGAAACTAAATGCTTGTATTGTATAAACTCTCAAATTATTTTTAGTTCTAACATGAGGAAAGAAAAATGTTTTGGCAGCCCATTTATAGGTAGTTCCCACCTTTTGTCCTCTCAACTTTCCATTACTTTTGAAAATATTAATTATCACAATGCAGCAAATGAATTCAGTAAAATTTGATTCATCCTGAATAAATTATATTACTGTATGGACAGAGTCAATATCTAGAACAAAACATTAAGTAAATAGAATAACATACTTATAAACAACAACTAAACAACATTTATAAAATGAAAATTTGTGTTATGAATTTTCTGTAACAATCACATATTTATAATTAACAAAATGAATCAATGGAATAAAAAACAGAAATATTAAAAAATGACAGGTGTTTTAATAACTTATCATTTTTAATTTTATAAAATAAATAATGGACTATTTTATTCTTTTACTTATAATGACTCAATTCTGCATTTGTTTACATCCCTTTAATTAAACAAGGTACAAGGAATAAAATTAAACAATTGTAGCACAATGTTTTGTGTTTACACTTATACAATGTGTAATTTGTGTGTATAAATATACAATGTAATCTGTGTGTACAATCATACAATGTAATCTGTGTATACAAATATACAATGTAATTTATGTGTACAATCATACAATGTAATCTGTGTGTATCAAAATACAATGTAATTTGTGTGTACAATCACCATGTGAAACAAAAGTACACTGTAATTAATTAACATTTAAAAAAAAAAAAATACATTGTAATTTTATTTTACAAAACTTGTGCACTGTATTTGAAATATACATAATAGTTTTTTTTTAAACAAATTCTTTAATAAACAATATTAAATATAATAATAGCCTGACTTATCTAATTAAATCTGATGATATCTATGAACATATCATTATAAATTAATGTATTTAATGTAAATGTAACCACTTGTGCAATATCATTCATTACATAATCTTTTTTATGTACTCCATGGATAACATTCGTTTAAACTAAAGGCAAGCAAGCTTTCAACTAACTCGAAAAGTCTTAACAAAAAAAATAAAAATTTTCAAATGTTTTTTCTCTCTATTCATAAAAAACTTGAAATAAAAGAAATACATACAAGAAATAAACACCACATATATTACATCCAATTGTCGTGTGTTTTTTCTATTTTTATCATATAGAGTCATCATATTACAGTCAAATCTTGAAAGGTACACATATAACAATCTAAAATATTAACAATTTTTACATTGTAGGGGACCATAAATCACAATAGGGGTTATAAATATATCATATATTTAGATATATAAATCAAATACATTACTATTATTTTTGGCTTGATTCCTAAATTATTTAAAGTAACCCTTAATTTATAGAACTTCTTTAGTTATCAAAATGGTGAACCCTTATTAAAAATATTTTCAGATCAAGTCGAAAATACATAACTAATCATATTTTGTGACACACAGGATTTAAAAACAGAATCAATCTTCCTTTTTTGAGCTTTTTAAAAATGTACACATCAGTCCTTTTTTTAATAGTCACAAATACTGATAATCAAAACATTAAAAGCATAGGCGGATCCAGGTAGGGCCCCCCCCCCTTTCGTGGGAAAAATTTGGTTGATTATATATGGAATCATTGAAGAATGACTTGTGCGGGCCCCCCTTAGGCAAAGTTCTGGATCCTCCACTGAAAAGAATTGCAATCAACAATATTAATGACTTGTGTCCAGGGGTGAATTCAGCCCTTTTTAAAAGAGGGGTTCCAATTATGTCTCCATTCAAAAGCATTGATCATAAAAAGGGGGGGGGGGGGTTTAACCCTGGGAACCAACCTCAGCTTACTGGATCTACCACTGAATGTCTGCAGCTTTTAAATAAAGAAAATATCCTGTAATCTGGTCCAACTGCAATACAACTTAATACTGTAAATTCAGAAATTATTCATGTGAGGTTTTTAATATTGTGAAAAATGCGACAAAGTTGCAAACACAATAATTTTAACGCACACTTTGAAATTGTTTTCTATGAATTAAACAGGATTTTTCTCAAAATCGTAAAATTAAAATCGCATTTAATTGTAAATTAACAAAATCGCAATAATAAATGCACGCAATTATTTGTGAATTTACTGTAACAAATAAGTTCCTGTAAACTTATCCAACTGCAATACAACTTTATGAAGGCACCTCCGTTATAATATATAATACAGTTACAGTCACCGGTATGGTTCTTGCATATAGATATGAATGAAGAAGGATGTTGAGCATACATCAACAAGACAGCAACCCAACAAACACAAAAAACAGAAGACATTTAGAGGTCAACAGTCTTCAACATGAGACAAATGTCTGTACAAAATGTCAACCTTTAGATAGTCCACATCAAGAATATTTGTGAATAATTTTAACATAAATTGTCTTGTGGAATATATCTAGGATAACATTATTTCTTTCTTCGGAATATCTAGGAATTAATTTTAAAGATGGATTGTAAAAAAAAATCACTTTCCGTAGGTGATAATGAATTAAAATTAGCTTTCCCAATTCTAGTATCCTGGACGGATTAATAGGTCTATAGTGTATACATACTCTTTCTATCAGAACTTGCTCTGAGGATTAAAGGTGTTTTTCCCTTTTCAAAAAGATAATTTGAAATCAAATAGCTATGATTTTTGAATTTACAGTATTTGTTAAGCCAAGTAATATGTATGGGTGAAGAATTAAAATTCAACACTAAAGTTAACTGAATCAGTTTCTTCATATCATAGCAATGTTATAAAACAAATTCGTAATGCAGGTAGACAAATATGTTTAGCTCAGTATCCTTAATGCATTAAACTTTCTTATCACAATATAGTTTTTTATTTTTAGTCTGATTTATCTCCCTTTTCTTAAATGAAAATTTATTTACAAAACATTAATAATCACTTTTTAGACATATTTTGGCAAACGATACCCCAACAAATCAGCTGTACAGAGTAAAAATAATAAAGTTTAGTAATATAACACCACAGTGGTATTCGTGTTATTTTTCTCCAAATTCACTTGAATTAACTGCATATATTGCTTTGGTCTGACATTAAGATACAGGAAATACTTTATCTAGAAATATTATGCTGACTAATCAGTACCTAACACTACAGGGAGATAACTCTGTAAAATCAGCAGAACGTTTTTAATGACGTTGTGTTGTTAAGGGAATATCAAGCTTCTCAATGATCAAAATAAGTTTTTGTCGAACTGCTATATAACCAGTGTAATTTTTCTGATTAAACGGTTGGTTCAAAGTTTTTGAAATTTTTATATTTTTGTCAAAGGGTCAAACTAAATACTTTGTCAAAATTTAAAGAAAATTAAACGAGCCAAATCAATTTTAGTTCAGGTGTTAGGTACCACCTTAATATAGAAATTTTTAAATGATAATTAAACAGAAATGATTATTAGAGCATTTTTTAAATCTTTCATATTCAAAAATTTAAAAGCTTGAATTTTGAAAAATTTCGGTCAATGCCCAATACCTTTATTTTATCAAGTTGTCAATAAATACTTATATGAAAATATACAACAATACAAATTTAATTCCACTTTATTGTGGGTCACCACATAAATAATCTTCAAATAGAATGAAGCGATTTGTGCATTTAGAGCAAATCCCAGAAAATAATTTATTACAGATTCCCTAAATGAGCCCCTTCATATGGCAATATACAGCATTTACAATATTAATAACTAACTAATGAAAAATTATCAGTCATATTAACTATCTTTAACACAAATATTAAATATATATTTGTACTTTTTTATAAATAAAAATAATGATAAAATGTATCTTTATAATGAACGTGACAACAAAATATATTATTATTTCCTAATTCCACAACACACAACATCAAAAATAATTTGCAAAACTTTCAATTCTGAGCATTTATACTATTACATATTTTATATTTATTCAGGGAATCGCTACGTTAAAACAATTTTCCATTCAGAAATTCATACATTCTGGGTAATATTTGGAAAGGTGTACACCAAAGCATTGTGATTGGTTAGAATTGTTTTAAGCAACTGAAATCTATCAAATGACATTTTTTGTTTAAATTGAGTGGCAACAAGTAAATTACCAACAATTTAGACTTTTAAAAGTAGTGAGTTCAAACAAGAGAATATTGAGATTTTTAGATTCAAGAAAGTGTTATAACAACTATTTTCCTACTAACCAGAGCAGATTTTAATTAATACTTGACAGTCTCAAATTACTAAACATTTATCAGTATTTCTTGTTTTTTTTTTATATTTGTTTTCTGTTAAAAAAATTCATGCATGTCCAAACCATCAAATCTATTCTTTCTACATTTTATGTGTTTTATCGTAACGACCCTGCATACCCGAGGTATCACTTCAGGGAATTACAAACTCACCAGGCGTTGATTCACTTTCGTTTGTAATTGTAAGTAAAAGTTTACAGCTCAGAGTTGAAAATTCTGGTACATATTTTTTTTATCAACATTCATACCCATTAAATAATCTACATATACACACAAAAACAACTAAGTATATACATTATCCTTCCGAGAATAGTCCTTCACAGGTACATCACAATTAACAGGTAAAAGAAAAACAAGTATTTTGTAACAATGTATTTCTTGATTTATGGTAAAATGATGCAGTTGAATTCTATTTTTTTCAAACTGATGTTGTTATGTGAAGAACTCAATGAATGAAAATATCAAACTGAAGAATAAGTAATTTTTTTTTTGAAATGTTTTAACTGTTGACTTTCTTTGAATCAACATTAAAAAGTTATTTTAGTATAATAAAATACCTCTTCAACATTATGACCTTTGTTAATACGAATAAATTAAGGTTGGATATTCTTCAATGAGACACCAACAAACCAAAAACATTTGGCTGTTGAAATCAAAACTTATTTAATAATTTCAGCCTCATAATGCTACTTTTGAATTGAACAAAAAATGAAAAAAATGTTCTTACACAAGTTACTAATTGTATCATTGTTGCAAGAACTGAAAATCTGTGAATATATTATGCCTCTTTTCTCTTGTCTTTTTGTAAAAGATCATGAGGTTCACATATATGCTTTACTTTTTGGAAAGGTAAATATAAGTTGTAGAATCTAAATCATATCTCTTCGAACTCTTCACCTCGCTATCAAACTTTCTTTGTTCACATGCAAGCAGCAACCTTGTTTCATTATTTCTCATCACTGATGCAGTTCACATATATCATTCACTCACAGGTTGAACATAATTTGATATTAAAACTACCTTTACATTTAATCTTACACTTATATAACAAAATGAAAAGACAAAATGTGAAGAAAATTCTGAACAATAAAATATGTTATAAAAGGAATCGTTTAATTCGTCATAAAAACTAAGAGCTAATTTCCTCTTTGATCTTTCTGTCGAGAATTTCTTCCAACGTGACTTGTGGCATGACTTGTGGCATGTTTGATGGCATGGTTAATGGAGGACGTGTTAAGTTTAAAGGCTGGCCTTCACCTTCACCTCTGTAATGAGAAAAAAATTACAAAGTTTAGTTATCTATAAATAAGCAATCATTGGCTTCACCTCTGTAATGAGAAACAGTTAAGTTATTGTTAGTCTTTACACCTAGCTACATAACAATAAAAGAAAAGTTTTGTAGATTAACTAAACTATAAAAAACTATATAAAAATTTTAAACTTATTAAAAAGCCCTGTGCCTGCATTAGTTTACAGTTTAAATTTTGGGTTTGAGTGTTTCTGTTGAAAGTGAATTGAGAAAAATGCTTCAAACACATAACAATAAAATGTGAAAAGATTTAAAAATCTTGTACAATTATCGTATATTTCTTTTTGAAGGGGGAGCTTTTATATTGGTAGTCTGTTGCAGTGTTACATATTTAATTTCGTTCAATTTTTTAGATCATTCATTAGGGTCATTTGTAAGTGGACTATGAGATATGGGCTTTACTTATTGTTGAAGGCTGTAACGTGACCTATTTTGTGTTGTTTATTTCTGTGTCATTTGGTCTCCTTTGAAGAGTTGTTTCACCAAGTCTTTTTTTTTTTTATATTATCCTATGATGTGGATTCTTCCTACATTGTTCTACTATTAAACAACAAATGAACAAATAAGTGTATGCCCACTAAGAGTCTAAGACTCAAGCACATGTACTTTTTTATAAGCAGTAAATATATTTACCTATTATGTGGATTGACACAGAGTTGAGCAAGTTGCTGCATTCCTGCCAGGTGCTGATTGTAGGCTGGTAGGAGATTCATCGCCTGAATAGAGTTGTAAGCTGCCCCTATAAATGCAGGATGCATGGGTACGCCACCAGGGTACATTTGTGGGTATACCATACCCTGAGCATTTTGTCCAATCGGACCCATCACATGTGGTCCATTATATCGCTGCATCTGGGCAAAGGGATTTGATTGGTTGTCACCAAGCATGGCTGAATTTTGTCCATTTTCAACAATGCTGTGGTTGGCAACATTTTCATTGGAGCCATGTCCTTGATCAATTTTGCTTAGATTTTCCGTACTGTCATATTTGCGTAATAATTTATCTTTAAGGTGAAGCTTGGTTGAATGATGCAAGTCTCTTTCAGCCACATCACCTGCAAATTCTTTATCTGACTTCTGTGGGACACCATTATCAACAAATTGTGATTTTTGAACAGTACTTTTCATAACTCTCGGTACATTCAATAATAATTGTTCTCTGTTATTTGACGTGACTAGCTGTTGATGACTCATGAACGGATTGTACGACTTCTGTACCGGACTATTTAAATGAGCAAACAACTGAGGATGAGCCTCAATCGTTGATTTCTTCGCCTTTTCATTCTTTTTTGGCTCCATAACAACACTTTCATTCGATTTGGTGCCATTACTGGCTGAATTATCAGGAGTCGTGGGCCTTGATTTTTCTTCTCCTTGGGTATTATTGTGAATATGGTGTTTTCGTAGCTTATCAAATTTCTTGTGAAATATTTTGACTTTGTCTTCAGATTCTTCTTCTTGATCGACAGCCATAGGAGAGCCAGGCTGTGAAATTTCCTCTTTTTGTAATTCTTGAGATCCATGTATGCCTTCCTCTCTTGGAGGTATAGGTTTAAATGATGATTTAAGGTGACCTGATGGTGAACGATGTTGCCATAGTGATCCACCGGGTGCTATAGGAACAGGTATCCTTAGCAACGATGAACTTTCATAAGAATCTGAACCAGGTCTTTGAAGCTGAAATACAAAAAAATAATTAATTATGAAATAACTTTCATCCATTTGACAAACATGATTGACTCTAATTATAATTACTGTTATTTTTAGAATTTTATATGTTCATCTATGATTGCGAGTTTAAGAAAAGCTAAATACAGATATGTACATATATCATTATATCAGATTTCAGAATGTATTACGTGTTATTATGTTTTTATTACTGCGATACTCACTAAGGAATAATATTATTAAAAATTTGGGAATCACACACATCAAGTTTTTCTTCTTCATAAAGTTTCTAACAATCCTTCTTATTGAAGATTATATCGTTCTATCCTAAAGCTTCAAATATACACATATTCAAACAGTCAAAACTATTATTGAAAATGCATCAATTGGAGTGAATAAAAATGTATAGCACCACTGGTGAAATAAAGAAAAAGGTAAACAACAGTATGTGTTCATAGGACACACTCCAATGCTCACATTAATTACCTCCATGTTCAGTTAACCAGTGTGAAATCATAGTCAAAACTCTACATTGGCAGATTTTGTTTTTTTAAGCGAACAATTTAACACCATCATGTATGTACACAAACCATTATTTATTTAAGTTTAAAGTTAATCATGATAAATCAGAAATTATAGTAACTTAGTACTATAGTTAAACGTGTTGCTACCATTAATATAATATTGTAGTAATCGAACTTGATTGATCCAAGTGATTCACAAATTGGAGAGTGATTCCTTAGCTACATTATGTACATGTACCACTGGTCAACTGTGGATTTGGTGGTAACTTTAACACATTGAAAACATTAATGGTCAATTACAAAATACATTAGAGTCATGATATACCTTATGTTCTTGAGAGAGAAAATTATCTGAAAACTTGGGTAAATAGTCCGAAGACCTCTCTGCCAATGGTGACTTCTTTCTGGCGTAAGGTCCAAATGATGCACCAACACTACCTCTACGCATTTCTGGATTTAATCGATACTGGAGATCATCAGGGGAGATTCTTTCGTCAGGATACATTGTAGCTGATAGATTCCTTGGAACTCGGGAAGCCCGGCCTTCACTGTTCATATGAAAACTATAGCATCTAGGCCTCATTGGGCCAAATTCGTCCTGTCCCATAGAACCTGACCTTGACCTTGAATTTGGAGATCCAGGAGACGAAGAACCAAAGGGAAGTAATGAGTCCCTAGAAAATGCTGGACTGGCACGAGAACTACAAGCACTGGTAGAATCAGCCATTGATATAGGAATAAAATCATGGTGGGTTCTATTCAGATAAGCATGAAATTCCTCAGGAATGGGACTGCTTGCGGCACTGTTACATATCGATGGCGGCATGCTGTCTCCACGAATGGCAGCACGCTTTTCTAACTTGTCACTCAACTTGTTCACCATTTTGTTCATATAGTCTCTATCTAAAGTATTCCGTCTACGATTTCCTTCATCTATCGTATGTAATCTGGGTCGTGTGACTGTTTCCCGGTCTAATGTGTGACATCGTCTACGTGGCATGTCTGGAACCAGACCATAATATCCAGCATTTTCTTCTTTATAAAATGTTCCGTAAGGTGTTTTAAGAACCACTTGGTGGGTGTCATTAGGGAATCTTATTCCGGAGCCTGTGCTGCCGTCATATGACCCACAGCCAGAATCGTAACCTGTAGCCCCAGACTGATCGGATGGTGAAGAACCTTCAGATCTGTAATAAAAAATATATTTTACCACTTGTCATATTTAAATGTCTTGATCCAATTTTAATCAATAACACCTAAAATATCCTATGTTTTGAACTTGTTTTTCAAGAGTGTGTCACTATCATGGTTTGTTTTTAACTAATATTAAACTTCAAAAACAACTTTTTATTAAATCATGCAAACTGACATTTCACTTTCCTTTCAAGGTACAATGTTTAATTCTAGTTATTTTTCACTCAACACATGTTCATGTCCTTTTTTTCACACTTTGACACAGTTGATGATCTTAAAAATTATTTACATCCTAACTTTTGTTATTCTTTTAATACTGGTTATTCTGTTAGTCAAGTAACTTTATTTTTTTGTTTGTGTTTAACACCTTATTAAGTAAACCTGGTCTCTATCATGGCAACTGTTTTATTATGATTATCAGAAAACATGCATTTACCTTTTTTGTCAATGTTTAATTATGTTTGTTACTAAATTTTAGCATTTTCATCTTAGGTGCAAAATAAACTGAATATTACTAGAGCCAGAATATACCAATTTACAACAAGGAGTTGTAATCGTAATCAATATTGATTACTGTTTCAAAGATGCAGTATGATTGCCTATGAGAAAACTCTCCACAATTTTCAGTACTATTGGTTATATTGTGGTGGCCATTTTGTATTGTTGGAGGAAGTAAGTGTGCGGAAGAGACCCACAACAATCAACAGGAAAACTGCACATGCAACCATAGGAGTTGGAACTCATGAACTCAGTATTGACCGACTAGGGATAAAGTAAATAAACTAATTAGACCAATGACGTTAAAGCTGACAGTATTACAAGCTTACCTAGAATCAGATATATTTTTATTTGTTTCCATTTTCCCGTCACTCGACTCTCCTTCTCCTTGCCCTTTTTAAAATAATAATTTCTGTGAATATTTGATAACAACATTAGCTTACAACATAAAAATATCAGTAATAAAGTGGATGCATTATTATTTGTAGGCTACCAATTTTAGTGAATTTCTTGAGGATATGTTAAGCAGGAATTCAAATGTTTAACAAAACTACAAAACAAATTTCCACGAAAATACAATGTTTCATCAATCCATGAAAATAAATAATTTGTCAGTACCGAAGTATAAACAGAAATTTCCCTTACATATTATTATTAACACACTGAAATAAACAAGAGTTTATTTAAATTTTTCTTATTTGTTTTCATGTTAAAAATGTACCATAAAGCTGGTATTGAGTCAACAAAGGAAACAGTGTGGAGCTAAATATTTATACTTCATGACTTAGGAGTGGCAAAGAGCAGGACATTCACTGTATCTGTATTAGGCCAAAATCTCTGACTTTCCCATCTAAAAAGTGTTGATCTCTCAAGAAAAAATGTCCAGTGACACAAAGCAAAAGTGATTGTTAGTTTAAACATATTTTATTTGCTTAAATGTGCAAAAGGGATGAGATGCAAGTTAATCAAACTTATATAGTCTTCTCAAAGTGATCGTTTATAACAACTGCTACTCAAGTCCAGCAATTAGGTCAGTTTACAATTTGATCTTTTGATATTTGATATTTCAAAATTAAAGTTTTATAATTATCCCCCCTTATGCCCAATATTACAAAAGAAAGAATGCTATTTCTAAAGACTAAACTCCTAATTCTCCAGCTTTACCACCATTTCTCTAGTAAATAACCTTATTTTTACATTGAACTTTTCACACAAGTTTATTCTCTAGATAAATAACGTTTTTCCTCTTTACATAAAATAACATTTATAAATGCCATCTAAATAGCTTTGTTTAACCTATGGTCACATTTTGTTTTCAATAAAAAAAATCATTAATTGTAACAGTGACACGGTACAAAAGATAAACATTAATTCAAATTCAATATTCAAAACAAAAAGATAGCTGCTGGAAAGATGTGAAATCAAGGTCAATTAAATGTTTTATCCAGACAAATCAAGGTCAACTAAAGGTTTTTTTCCATGTCAAATCAAGGTTAATCAATATTTTGCAATAATTTCTATATCTAATTCATTTTATGCAAACGATCTGAATGATAAGTAGAACACCCACTGGCATATAGTTTTGTCACAGTTGTCAATGTTTAATATTTAAAACTTCATCCTGAATGAAACAAATACACGAGTAAATAAGAAAAATAATTTACGAACACATAAAAAAAATAAAATTTACAATGACAAAATGAGACTGATTGTAGAGTATTTAGAATACATGAATCAATTGGTAATTATTAGCTTTTCAGAGCATAGAGTATAAAGAGTACATACATCAGTAGTGTGTCACTTGGTAAATATTGACTTCTTTTTTTACATAAATAAGGCCGTTAGTTTTCTCGTTTGAATTGTTTATATTGTCATTTCGGGGTCTTTAATAGCTGACTAAGCGGTATGGGCTTTGCTCATTGTTGAAGGCTGTACAGCAATTTAATTAAAAACCGATCTCTCATCGCTCCCATTTTCTGATATGTCGCGTGGGAGATCTAACGAAACCCGCCTTGAGGTCACATGTGAGTGACCTCGTAGGTGTGTCTTTTTCGGCCAATGAAATTGAGTCTTCCACAATCTTGAAAGTTTAAAGTAAGGTAAAGGGATGTTACTCATTTTATTTACAACTAAATTGTCAGTCAAAATAATTCATAAACTTTTTTGATTGGCTTATAAATAGGTCGTCAACTCATTTGCATATCGTTATAATAAATTCATAACTTCTAGTTCACTCACATGTGACCTCAAAGCAGGTTTCGTTAGATCTCCCACGCGACATATCAAAAAACGGGAGCGATGAGAGATCGGTTTTTAATTAGAATGGCTGTACAGTGACCTATAATTGCTAATTTGTGCTTCATTTTGGTCTCTTGTGGAGAGTTGTCTCATTTGCAATCAAATCACATCTTCTTTTTTTTATATTTTCAGGTGTGTAGAGTATTTCTAAGTACGTAAAAAAAAATTTCATGTGTAAATAGGTGCAAATTGACTTTTTGGAGCTAAGAGTATTTGGCGTACATAGGTTGAATTTCGTTGACCTACCTATTGACTTTTCTGAGTGTAGAGTATTTAGTGTACGTAAATCGGTAGTTTTCATCAGTAATTTAGCGAAGAGAGTTGTGTCCTCCTTATGATTAGTATTTATCACGGTCTGTAGACTCTCCGTTAGTTTGTTCTGTAGTTTCTCAATCTGTTCTACATTTCGTAAACCTGGACGATCTGAAAATAAAATAACATTATAATCAAGAACGAAGAAAAATAGTCTGGAAAACAGAATTGCTGGAGAGCTGGATAGAGTGCAAACTTAAGTCCCCTTCAACTTCAATGGTAGGGTATTAATACTCAAATATATACAAATATTTGTTACTGATACTGAAAGGCAAATGTGTAACTAGGCCAATAAAAAATTTCTAGTTTCTCATCCAATTATTCCCCTTAATTTTGCATTTGAAATGAATTCTGTTTTTCAGGGATTTAAAATAAATTAATGGTGAATGATACAGATGATGCCCCTGCTGAAATAGAACCTTGTAAAAGTGACGTTACCCAAATTTGTACTTAATCTGTGTTTTGTGGTAATGAGCATTGTCCTAAAGTTTCATAACATTTGGTGAGGCAAACTAAATTTAACAATTTTCCACTTGTAAAGGGCCGTAACTGTAGAACAGTAAAAGTTTCAGTTTGTTTAAAACCATGGACTTGTTACTTACCAGGAGATAACAGAACTATTGCAGAAAACAAGGCTATTTCTTCCTCTGCTAACTTAAGCATATTGAACCTCTCGGCAAAATCAAACATTGAGTCCAACAGGAAACCAGCGGAATTGGTGGACTGAAATATTTGTTATAATGAATATTACAAATTAAACCAAAACATACATGAATTGGTCAGCAACAATAATTTTCCAAGCTGAAATCTTTCAGAAATTTGAAAGATCTCCTGAATTTTTTCTTTTAATGATATCAGCTTAAAAGTATAATGTTTACTGCCAAAAACTATGTCCATTTTATCATTAAATTAGAGAAAACTTCAATTCCATGAAGGGCTACCAAAGTTCATCAAGTTTCTAAAATTTCTAACCACAAAATGTACCATATAGTTGACATAAAAAGTTTATTTAATAAACAAACAACTTAAAATGCCAACAAATGCAAAAAATTATAATGCAAAAAGTTTGAGTCTAGATAGTAAGTATCCCATGACAATACAGAAGCTTCAGTTAAAATAAAACTAAATCAAACGTTTACTAAAAAAGTTATTTCCTAATAAAAGACAAATTTCTTCAAATACTCTTTTGTGATTATGACAAAGTTTCTGTCAAGATTTGATAAAGTTCAAAGAGGGTTTGACAAAGTTAAAGTTCTGCTAATTTGTATACAAGTGTAAATATTTAATCTTACATCTGGCGGTGGCCGTTTGAAGAGTTTGCCGCACGTAAACATCATTGTTCCATTGTCTGTATCAAACAAACAAGCGTGTCTAACCAGTAAAACTTCAAAGGTTGCTGCCTGAAAAAAGTAAAAAGTTTTAATTGTCATTTTGTACAAAATTAAAAAAATTAAACAGTGCAGATATTTAAACATTCAATAACATTCCTGTTTCCATTCTGAATTCTACTGTTCTTAATATAAAGTTATCAATTAATGGTTGGATTGAGTTATTTCCTGCTAATTTTTGTACTTTCTGAAATTTGATATTAATGAAAAATCTGTAGTATATCTCTTTTTTTCACTTCTTTGATGAAGGTGGATTGATTTTTGTTTTTTCTATGTCATCATCTGTTTGTTGTTTTTATGTACTAGTTTGAATATATCTTCAATTGGTATCTGTAATCTCTTTTTTTTTATAGTACTTGTCATGTGTTAATATATATGAGCTGCCTCGGATAGAAATGCAAATCAACATTAATGTATCTGTTTACATAAATGTAGGTTTTAAAAACAAATTCAATGGAAAGTCTGGGACTGTTTGCAAGTTGAATTGTTTATTGAAGCTATACAAGGGACAGAACTTCATCTTTTATTTCATTGTATTTCTTTAATGAATGCTCCAAAATAAATCAGAGTATTGTACATGTACATGTTCACGTTAACTTGCATAAGGTCGATTTCTATCCGACGCAACTCATATGTTTTAGACAATCAACATGTGTAGAAGACTTTGACATATGTTTTAAACAATCAACATGTGTAGAAGACTTTGACATATGTTTTAGACACTCATGTGTAGAAGACTGTGATATATGTTACGAAACTTGTCATGTTTTTTTATTTACCTTCAGTAGAGTGACTTGATCATCCTGATTAAGAATACAGAAGCCAGGAACAGATTTAGCAAAGTTAACCACAGAGATAATGGCGGGTGTGTAGAAATCGTAAAAGTCCTCCCATTCTTGGCTGTTATCGTTTGGGTCTCTGGCAAGCTGGGCATTCAATGGGCAAGCCTAAAATAAAATATAGTCATATAACAAGAATGTGTCCACAGTACACGGATGCCCCACTCACACTATCATTTTCTATGTTTAAAGGACTGTGAAATTGGAATAAATTCTCTAATTTGGCATTAAAATTAGAATGATCTTATCAAAGGGAACATGTATACTAAGTTTCAAGTTGATTGGACTTCTACTTTATCAAAAACTACCTTGACCAAAAACTTTAACCTGAAATTTGCACTATCATTTTCTATGTTCAGTGAACCGTAAAATTGGGGTCAAAACTCTAATTTGGCATTTAAATTAGAAAGATCATATCATAGGGCACATGTATACTAAGTTTCAAGTTGATTGGACTTCAACTTCATCAAAAACTACCTTGACCAAAAACTTTAACCTGAAGCCAAAAACTTTAACCTGAAATTTGCACTATCATTTTCTATCAGTGAACCGTAAAATTGGGGTCAAAACTCTAATTTGGCATTTAAATTAGAAAGATCATATCATAAGGAACATGTGTACTAAGTTTCAAGTTGATTGGACTTCAACTTCATCAAAAACTACCTTGACCAAAAACTTTAACCTGAAGCGGGACAGACGGACGAACGAACAGACGAACGAACGAACAGACGGACGAACGGACGCACAGACCAGAAAACATAATGCCCCTCTACTATCGTAGGTGGGGCATAAAAACGGATACATAATATTAGTGTTCATAAAGTACTCTTACTTTCCATTTTGAATTTTCCTCTGAGTTCAGTGTTTTTGTTTTTTCTACACTTTTGAAATCTTTAGCTTATTATTTGTAATGTGTATAAATTCAAATGTATATATCGATTAATTTGATGAACTAGTAGATATTTGAGTCAAAGATGAAGAATAAATGTTTTTACTTCAAGTCAGGTGGATCCTGTTATTTCAGCCTGTGATCACAGCAGCCCACTCTAATTGTCTCAATTACAACATCAGATTTTGTGAAAATTTTTAATGCAAAAGTTTTATCCTTATGTTATGGTACTAAATGGTGTGATAGGAAATCAACTAAGTTTTCTCTCATTGACTGACAATTTTAAGCTTCAATCAAAATACCATGTGAGAAGGGACTTTCTATAAATCATTATTGTACAATAGTGCAGCATTTTGATGTAGTATAAGATATCCAACCTTGCTATATTAGCAGGGACGTTAATGAAATCATTATTGCACTAGATTGCCTCTCTCATGGACTGATAATTTTGAGGAGGTATTCAGACTTACCATATGAGAGGGGGCGTTTAGGAAATCATTATTGTACAAAGCTGCCTCCCTCATGGAATGACCATTTTAAGGAGGTATTCAGACTTACCATATGAGAGGGGAAGTTAAGGAAATCATTTATTGCACAAGGCTGCCTCCCTCATGGTCTGAACATGTCTAGGAGGTATTCAGACTTACCATATGAGAGGGGACGTTTAGGTAATCTTTATTGCACAAGGCTGCCTTCCTCATGGACTGAACATTCTGAGGAGGTTTTCAGGCTTACCATATGAGCGGGGACGTTTAGGAAATCATTATTGCAGAAAGCTGCCTCCCTCATGGACTGAACATTCTGAGGAGGTTTTCAGGCTTACCATATGAGCGGGGACGTTTAGGAAATCATTATTGCAGAAAGCTGCCTCCCTCATGGACTGAACATTCTGAGGAGGTATTCAGACTTACCATATGAGCAGGGACGTTTAGGAAATCATTATTGCACAAGGCTGCCTCTCTCATTGTCTGAACATTTTGAGGAGGTATTGTGTTAGTTTGTCTGTGTGCCAGTATAACAGCTTGTATGAGATCATCAGGATTCTGTAGTAAGGTATGGAGTTGGTTCACCTGAGTCTGGCAGTTAACACGATGCATTTGTTCGATGATTCGAGCTTTTTCTTTCTTTGGGACACGTCCAAAGCGGACAGCTAAAATAGAAAGATTGATTATTAGTTGTCAATAGCTTTAATAATTATGTAAAAGGCAGCATGGAAGTATGAACATAATGAAACAGCTTCGTGACGATGTTAGCAACAAAAGTTCACTGTACAGCTTCCAACAATGAGCAAATTCCATATCATACAATTCAATAAGCTATGAAAGGCCCTGTCAGACATGACAAAATTAAAAGAAAAATTAATGAGAAAAACAATGGCCCACCAGATAATTCTCAATAACTTATGGTCATTTATAAGCATCAGAAACTACACAAAATCTACCATCACCACTTCTCTTATTTAACATGTTTAAGGTGGTACTACACAAAATCTACCATCACCACTTCTCTTATTTAACATGTTTAAGGTGGTACTACACAAAATCTACCATCACCACTTCTCTTATTTAACATGTTTAAGGTGGTACTACACAAAATCTACCATCACCACTTGCCTTATTTAACATGTTTAAGGTGGTACTACACTAAATCTACCATCACCACTTCTCTTATTTAACATGTTTAAGGTGGTACTACACTAAATCTACCATCACCACTTCTCTAATTTAACATGTTTAAGGTGGTACTACACTAAATCTACCATCACCACTTCTCTTATTTAACATGTTTAAGGTGGTACTACACAAAATCTACCATCACCACTTCTCTTATTTAACATGTTTAAGGTGGTACTACACAAAATCTACCATCACCACTTCTCTTATTTAACATGTTTAAGGTGGTACTACACAAAATCTACCATCACCACTTGCCTTATTTAACATGTTTAAGGTGGTACTACACTAAATCTACCATCACCACTTCTCTTATTTAACATGTTTAAGGTGGTACTACACTAAATCTACCATCACCACTTCTCTTATTTAACATGTTTAAGGTGGTACTACACTAAATCTACCATCACCACTTCTCTTATTTAACATGTTTAAGGTGGTACTACACTAAATCTACCATCACCACTTCTCTTATTTAACATGTTTAAGGTGGTACTACACTAAATCTACCATCACCACTTCCCTTATTTAACATGTTTAAGGTGGTACTACACTAAATCTACCATCACCACTTCTCTTATTTAACATGTTTAAGGTGGTACTACACTAAATCTACCATCACCACTTGCCTTATTTAACATGTTTAAGGTGGTACTACACTAAATCTACCATCACCACTTGCCTTATTTAACATGTTTAAGGTGGTACTACACTAAATCTACCATCACCACTTCTCTTATTTAACATGTTTAAGGTGGTACTACACTAAATCTACCATCACCACTTCTCTTATTTAACATGTTTAAGGTGGTACTACACTAAATCTACCATCACCACTTCTCTTATTTAACATGTTTAAGGTGGTACTACACTAAATCTACCATCACCACTTCTCTTATTTAACATGTTTAAGGTGGTACTACACTAAATCTACCATCACCACTTCTCTTATTTAACATGTTTAAGGTGGTACTACACTAAATCTACCATCACCACTTCTCTTATTTAACATGTTTAAGGTGGTACATAACACTACAGGGAGATAACTCTGTAAAAATCAGATGATAATTTCAATCACGTTTTATTGGTAAGGATATATTTAGGTTCTGGATGATCAAAATTAGTGTTTGTCAAATTGCTATATATCCAATGAAAAATTGCAACCTTTGTCCAATAAACAATGTTAGACATTGTTAGTGTCTGGTTCAATTTGTTTTGGAAATTTTTATATTTATGTCAAAGGGTCAAAGTAAATATACAGTCCGCCAAAAGTTAAGCATCACCAATAAATAACTGGCAATATTTTTTTAACTATTGCCAAAAAAATATTTATGTTTGGTGTTACGAATTGCCTTTAACATACACTAAGAAAATTCATTACAAACAAAAAGATTGAACTCCGATAAAGCAGTCAAGCAACTTTTTATTAAAGGGCATCTGCATGTTTACAAATACACTGTTTCTCCAGACGGTCGTGTTAGTGTGCAAACATTGGTCCTTGACTTCATAGAGGCAGCCAAAGAGCAAGTCACACTGTCAAAAGACATGCCCTAACAGGCAGGCACTGTAAAGGCAGGTTTCAACAGGAGAATGACTATCTATGCTCGAACATAAGAAGCTGACAAAACACTCATTGGTCAGATAAGAGTCGGTTTATGTTTTGACCACTCATCGCCATAATACAAATTTATATTTGGGGAAATAATATGGCCTACAACCAAAACAACATTTGCCTAATGATTTCATTTGCCCTGGTGGTGTTACAGTACGTGATTGCTTCTTATACCATTGTAAGCCGGGTATGCATATCCTGCAGGGTCACATAAACGGACAGATATACAGATATTTAGTGCCTAAAAACATTGTAGTCTTTCATTTTATAATCCCCCAATTGCGTCAACATGGTCACGACCCTTGTACATGGACGACAACTCTAGACCACACAGGGCAAGGATTGTGACCGAGTCCAAAGAGCATAAAGCCATTTACACTATCTTTTGGCCTTCCATGTTTCCATACATAAACCCTATCGAACATGTCTTGGATGTCAGTGGCAGAAATCTCAATCGCAGAGACCAACCTTCACAAAATTTTGTCGATTTAAAAGTAGTAATTGTTGATGAATGGCTTAGATTTTCTCAACTAAAGTTTTGAATGCTTGTAACGAGTCTCAGAGTTACACATGCTATTGACTCAAATATTGACATTAAATTTGGCGAACATACCAAAGATTATTTCTAAAGAAAATTTTAATGATATTGAGTGATTAATTGTTGTAAAAATATAAAATCACAGTGAAACTTAAATTCTGTTTCTGATTTGTGTAATTTACACGATTTCTATGAACGTAAAACCTAAATGCATAGAACCTCCATAAGTGACCAAAATTGTATGTGTGGTTTGTTTATGGTATATGTTAGCAAAATTGCTAAAAGAGCAATTTCTTTTTTTTGAGAAATAATTGATTTTTTAAATTGGAAAAAATTTCGATGCTATAAAAATAGGTGGTGTTTAACTGTATATTTTGTAAAAAATTTATGAAAATTAAAAGAGCCAATTTTTTTTAGTGGTGATTTAGTATCACCTTAAAAGGACAAAAAACATCACATGTTTTATACATACATAATGAAATCTACTAACAGGGATGTTCCTGCATTTGAATATAACCTTGTGCCCGTTGTTATTGGTTACCGTTCTAAATCAAGAAAGTTGTGAATTTCATCTTCTATTCCTATAATGAGTGAGTTTTAACTTCCTTCATAAACATATTTGGCCAATTGATGTGATAAACATTCTCACATATAAACACAAAACATCTGCTCATGTGGAACACTTGTGAAAATAAAAATTAATTAATTTTATGATTCTTTACAGACCTTTTAAAAATTTATACTTAACTTTAGTTGGTTGACCGTGATGGTATAACCGTTTCACAAATGATATTGGATATGTTCCTTACGTCGTTACTTCAATGCCCTTCCCTTTCATGAATGTGACCTACTGAATTTCGACTATTTACCGGATTTGTTATAACATAAGCAACATGACGGGTGCCACATGTGGAGCAGGATCTGCTTAGCCTCCGCAGCACCTGAGATCACACCTAGTTTTGGTGGGGTTCATGTTGTTTATTCTTTAGTTTTCTATGTTGTGTCATGTGTACTATTGTTTGTCTGTTTGTCCTTTTCATTTTTATCCATGGCGTTGTCAGTTTATTTTCGATTTATGAGTTTGACTGTCCCTCTGGTATCTTTCGTCCCTCTTTTAAGGATGCACACCTCTGACTGAGGAGTAAAAATTTCTAGAATTAAAACTTTTTTCTTAAACCTGATTTTATGGGTTTTTAAGACTTTAATAAAGTAATTGCAACAAAAAAAATCTTATGGTGGTGCACTTCTTTTTTTTCTAAAGCCATTTGAAAATGGATTCACACGAAAATAAATGAATCCACAATGGACAAGTGACCTCTCCATCGTCCATGATAATGGTACAGCCTACATTTCACTGTCCTTGGACCACAGTTAAAATTTAAAGAGCACCTGTTTAAGAACTCAGTGGGCCTCAGTCTATATCTTGTGTTTGAAGACTAACTTGACCATAGTTAATATTTTAAGAGCACCTGGGTAAAATGGTTTAATGACTCACTTGGACACACTATTTATTTTAGAGAATCTTCTCACATACTCACTAGGCCACAGTATATATTTTAAGAGAATCTGTTAAACACAATAGATAAGTGACCTCTCCATCGTCCATGATAATACAGCCTACATTTTCCTGACTTGGACAATCTGTTTACCTTGTTGATTATTGATCTGGTATTAAAGCAATCCTTTTTGCTTTACTTCTTTCCTTACTTAATTATATCTATAGATATATACATCATAACTCAGACGTTAGTCGTCTGTATGTGTAAACAGATTTTTTTTACATCAATATCATCATGTCATAAGTCCTCTTAATGTTTCTTAGTCCCCCTTTATTAGATGTTGGGATATATATATAGTAATAAAATTCATGGCATTCTTTATTTTTGAAACCTATATATATCATATTACTTTGTATTAAGATATTTAAAATTCAAATTAATATTTGTTCTTTTAATTATATTTTTTCTTTAATCAAGTGAGATAAAAAAAAAAAAACAATATAGAAATCTAAATAACCAAACTTACAAGGAACGGGCTTAGCTCAAATTGAACAGCAAGCCATAAAGGTCCCTAAAAATGTCTAATGTCAAACTCTAGCCATCTAATGTAATTAAGCACAGAAGACACAGAATTCAGATTTTCCTTTTTTTTGTAATTTCATAGAAACTTTTTGGTAACTTTATGAACTTTAAGACATTAGTTTTCATTTCCTTTACTCTGTTCATTAATAAATACCATAAATAGATTTTTCCTACATTTTACATCGTATTTATGAAGTTTTTAAATGTCATCAGTAATTTTAAAACATTAGATCTAATTTCTAAAACAATTTCATCATGTTTATCCACCAAAAATTAATAGAATTATCATGTTATATATAAAAGTCAGTGTAGAGAAGAAATCTATTTTAAGGCATAAATTCCTTGATTTTTAATGTAAAATAGTATTGGATTTCTGTTGCTCTTTTAAGCTTAGGTCTTTTAAAAATCATGAAATTCCTTGGGTTTTCCAGATTTTTATGAGGCCTCCTTTAACTTTTAAAATGACATGAATCCTTAGCACAAAAATATAAGTTGGGATACAAGTTCTCTCATGAATGGACTTCATGGAGATAGGTTAACATCGAATTTAAAGTTTAACAAATTACAAATTTTCTAAAGGCTTGAATGCAGACTTAGCAAAATTAAGAATTCAAATACCAATGGAAAAGTGTTGCTCAATACACCAAATCTTTTACCCATGACAAAAGCTACAGATCCATTATTTTTTAGGTTATTTACTTACCATCCCTAGACATACCAACTGCAATACATTTCTTCAACCTGCAACATATTTTATAATATATAAGTGAAAATAATTTACTTTTGTTTGACAATTATAATCAAATTAAATTCCTATAAAAATTGTGTTTGTATGTGTGTTTGTTGGTGTTTAACTTGTTCAACAGCCACCAGTTTTAGTACTTGGAGGAGATCAGAAAACCAACAAAAACTGTTAACATTAAAATGACTAAAATTCATTTATTAGGAGAAAAAAATGCATAAAACTTGATGTTTTTTAAGGAGGTACCCAACACTTTCACTAAAATTAATTTGGCTCGTTTAATTTTCATTAAATTTTGACAAATTATTTACTATGACCCTTTTACAAAAATATAAAAAAATCAAAAAATTTGAACCAAGCGTTTTATCAGAAAAATCACACTGGTTATTTAGCAGTTTGACAAACACTTATTTTGATCATTGAGAAGCTTTATATTGCCTTCATAAGGCAACATAATTAAAACAGTTAGCTGATATTACAGAGTTATCTCCCATTAGTGTTAGGTACCACCTTAAGTTGTTTGTTGCTGTCCTTATATACTGTAAATCAACTAATTTTTCGTGACTTTCCCAAATTAACCATATAAACTAATCAAATAAAATTCATTGTGAATATGTAATACATGGATCTTTCCTTATTCTACTACAAGAAACAAATTTGTAAATTGTGAAATTTAATCCCCACAAAAAAGTACTATAGTAAAGGCTGAACGCATGATAAAGTATCCAGGAAAAATAAGTTAGTTTGCAGTAGTCCCCATCTCTTATTATCAAGAGTGTGCTAGTATATTTCTAAATAAAGGGTGTATGTTTAAAAGAAATCTCTGCAAAGAAATTTGAGGGACCACTACAAACAATGCAGCTATTCTGCCCTTGATTCACACTGGTATAAAATCAAGGGAGATAATCCAAAAAGTTATTGTTTTAAATTAACAAGGGTAGATAATCCAACAAGCTATTGTTTTAAATAAACAAGGGTAGATAATCCAAAAAGCTATTGTTTAAATTAAAAAGGGTAGATAATCAAAAAAGCTATTGTTTAAATTAACAAGGGTAGATAATCCAAAAAGCTATTGTTTAAATTAACAAGGGTAGATAATCCAACAAATTGTTGTTTTTTAAGAATAAATAACAAAAATTCAGAATTCCAAGGAAAATTCAATGGAAAGTCCTTTATTTATGGCAAATCAAAACTTCATTCACATCAAACAAATAGTAACAACTGTCATATTCCTGACTTGGTTCAGACATTTCCTTATGCAGAAAAAGGTGGATTGAACTTGGTTTTATAGCTAGCCAAACCTCTCATTTGTATCACTTAATATATCCTTACCTGCAGTACTGACATCGATTTCTGTTGACTCTCATGATATTACATTGCTGATTCTTTAAACAAGGTCTGTATTGTATCTTCTGCTGAATACTGCGACGGAAAAATCCCTGAAGAGAAAACATGTTTTGATAATTCCCTTTACAATGTATTAAACCCCCTTTGGACTAGACACACTAGTTCTAGACAATTTTTGCATACTGCATGTACTATAAATTATAAAAAAAAATTTCAAATAGTCAGGATATTACATACTCCATTGCTGGTTTTTGGCCCACGATTTCTTACTAGTTAGAACAATAAATTAAATCCCCAAAATCAATTGTAACTTTTTTTAGTAATATGGCACCTTGTGGTTAAATTTCATAGAGATCCATACACTTATACTCAAGTCAAATAGTCAAAAACCTTTCTCTGAAAGAAATTTTTAGTTATTCAAGTTGAAAATATAGTAGAAATAGTAAAAAAAAAAAAATGTGCCTGACAAACTCATTAAAATCAGTTTGGCACATTCTGAAGAAGCTTTGATTCTAGATTAACATGAAATAAAAATTTTGAAAATAGAATATGGAAAAAGTCATCATAATAAAATCTTTTCCTTAAATCACAAGTTTCTAAATAAGCTGTCAGGCCTAAATTAAAATATTGTTTGTTTGCCCTTTTCCGACCCTATGTTTTGAAACAGGGTAGGTAGGTAGGTAAAATATTTTATTTTTTTCCCCCAAAAAATAACTTGGCTCGGTATATTATTTGTCATGGGTAGGCAGGTAGGTATAATATTTTATTTTATAGATACAAACTCTGCATAATGTCATTTGTGTCCGGTTTTTTTTTGCAAATAAGTTTTCTGGGACTATTAGTTTAAAAAAAAAATATCACGTAGAATGTGAAGCTAATTCATATGCACAGTACTATTTTGTTTTAAAATATCAAAATATAGAGCTGTGCCGCATATCTTCAACGTTTATATGCCTGGAACTTCGAAGAGTTTGAACTTGCACTTATATTCTGTACCAAGTACCTTGTATGCTTTATACCTTAAGATTTTCTGTAAAAGATAACTTTGTACTGATAAGATATGTCCGGACAGACATACATAACTAGTAGAAAAAGTCCGTAGAGTGTTAAAAAACATCGTGTGTGCCCTTGTTTCCAATAAAAATGCTACAAGACTTAAAACTCTGACAATTGTCACGTATTTTACATCGCATTTATAAATGATCTGTATGGACAACTTGGCGATTTTACTGCCAGATATTCTCCACTTTACAGGGTTTTGTCACGTTTGATTCAAATCAGATATAAATAATATAGCGGCATCGTTAACATAATCATCCCGATCTGCGGATCACAACTCAGGTGATACCAAACGGACTGGACCTTATCCGTTAAAGATAAAACCCGAGAATTCCGGATAAAATAGTTTTGAGCGGGAAATACAACTATAAGACTTTTGGTAGGAACGAAAAAATAAAATAAAATAAAATCTTGCTGGTAAATACAAATAAAAGATTTTCAGGCGCAACGAATTTATAGGGTCGGTCGGTAAAGGGCAAACAATCAATATTTTAATTTAAGCCTCAATTAACAGAATTTATTTCAATTTCTAACAATTTGATTTAAACATCATCAACCATTTATCCCTTAGCAACACATAACCTAATTGCACTTTTATTTAAGTCAACTAGGACAATACCATCATCAAGTTCCCATAAAAAACTAAAACAATTTTTGTTAACACACAATGGTTAAAGACATTAACTGGAATCTTATGTTTAAAAATATTCCATAATCTACTTATAAGCTGATTTAGTAGAGTAAACTTTGTGTACCGTCTGTGTTAAAGAAGTTAATGATAAAATATCGTAGGATGATGACCAAGGCACAATGTCACACAATCAGAATTACTGGAGACTTCTATAAATAGCTTATTAAGAAATAGAGAAAAATTTGGTACTATTAAAGCGTTTCATCCCGCTGCAAATAATTGCACCTGTCTTAAGTCAGGAATCTGATGTACAGCAGTTGTTGTTTGTTATGTAGTTCTTGTTTCTCATTTTTATATAGATTAGACCATTGGTTTTCCTGTTTGAATGTTTTTTCATTACTAATTTTTGGGGCCCTTTGTAGCTTGCTGTTCAGTGTGAGCCAAGGATCCATGTTGAAGGCCATACCTTTACCTATAATGGTTTACTTTTATAAATTGTTATTTGGATGGAGAGTTATCTCATTGGCACTCATACCACATCTGCCTATATCTTTATATTAGTTTTCTTGTTTGAAATCTTACCTTTGTGATTTCGGGGGCCTTTTGCGCTTTATGGGATCAGCTCATTGTTGAAGGCCATACAATGACCTGTAACTGTTAATTTCTGTGTCATTTGGTCTCTTGTGGAGAGTTGTATCATTGGCAATCATATCACATCTTCTTTTATCATGTTTATATCACACAAACAAAGTATATCTGGGTTCAAGGTCATGAAAACCTTATACATGTTATACAGTAGATTCTGAGAATTATCAGATACATGTTTTGAAAATGTCAGCAAAAATTGATCCCATTACCCGATATATGTGATTAAAACATCAATTATTTTCTCTGCATATTAGCCTACATCCTATATATATGGTGGTATTAAAACTAGTTATTTGATTTAAAAGGTCAAAAGGTCAGAAGGTTCTATTAGTTCATTTAAATTAACAGAACAGCTGAAGATACTTGACTAAAGTACAAATGATTTATAATTAATACATAAATGAATGTTTTAAATATTGATGGTCAACTTGGCTAATTATATGGTTTAAAAGCTTACTAATAACAGCAAAATACATGTAGTGTAAATGAATACATTTATTTCAAATCTTTGACCTTTCACAAAATTGTTTTTCTTAAGAAAAAATCACAACAGACATTGTTGAAAAAAAATCACAACAGACATTGTTGAACTTTTCACATAAAAAAACATGACAATATTTCAGAATTTACAGAACATTTAATACAAACAATACAGATGGTTTTGCAAAATTTTTATTAAAATTGATGGAATAGAAACATCCAGAAATATTAAGACATCGTTAATTATTTTAAAGCTGGTTGTAAAGCAAGACCATGCATCCCCTACTTGTAATTCAAATGTTCAGAAGTACCAGACGTGAGCCAGTTATACACCTTTGATCCACTGTCAAGATGCTAAACAAATATAAAGTTATTCTGTTCACTTGTATCACGGTGAGACAAAAATATTAAAGGTTCTGAACAAATATAAAGTTATTCTGTTCACTTGTATCACGGTGAGACAAAAATATTAAAGGTTCTGAACAAATATAAAGTTATTCTGTTCACTTGTATCACGGTGAGACAAAAATATTAAAGGTTCTGAACAAATATAAAGTTATTCTGTTCACTTGTATCAAGGTGAGACAAAAATATTAAAGGTTCTGAACAAATATAAAGTTATTCTGTTCACTTGTATCACGGTGAGACAAAAATATTAAAGGTTCTGAACAAATATAATGTTATTCTGTTCACTTGTATCACGGTGAGACAAAAATATTAAAGGTTCTGAACAAATATAATGTTATTCTGTTCACTTGTATCACGGTGAGACAAAAATTTTAAAGATGGTGAACAAATATAAAGTTATTCTGTTCACTTGTATCACGGTGAGACAAAAATATTAAAGGTTCTGAACAAATATAAAGTTATTCTGTTCACTTGTATCACGGTGAGACAAAAATATTAAAGGTTCTGAACAAATATAAAGTTATTCTGTTCACTTGTATCACGGTGAGACAAAAATATTAAAGGTTCTGAACAAATATAAAGTTATTCTGTTCACTTGTATCACGGTGAGACAAAAATATTAAAGGTTCTGAACAAATATAAAGTTATTCTGTTCACTTGTATCACGGTGAGACAAAAATATTAAAGGTTCTGCACAAATATAAAGTTATTCTGTTCACTTGTATCAAGGTGAGACAAAAATATTAAAGGTTCTGAACAAATATAAAGTTATTCTGTTCACTTGTATCACGATGAGACAAAAATATTAAAGGTTCTGAACAAATATAATGTTATTCTGTTCACTTGTATCACGGTGAGACAAAAATATTAAAGGTTCTGAACAAATATAATGTTATTCTGTTCACTTGTATCACGGTGAGACAAAAATTTTAAAGATGGTGAACAAATATAAAGTTATTCTGTTCACTTGTATCACGGTGAGACAAAAATATTAAAGGTTCTGAACAAATATAAAGTTATTCTGTTCACTTGTATCACGGTGAGACAAAAATATTAAAGGTTCTGAACAAATATAAAGTTATTCTGTTCACTTGTATCACGGTGAGACAAAAATATTAAAGGTTCTGAACAAATATAAAGTTATTCTGTTCACTTGTATCACGGTGAGACAAAAATATTAAAGGTTCTGAACAAATATAAAGTTATTCTGTTCACTTGTATCACGGTGAGACAAAAATATTAAAGATGCTGAACAAATATAAAGTTATTCTGTTCACTTGTATCATGGTGAGACAAACATATTACAATTGCAAGTTGTAGACATACAAAGTGATGAATGAACCATATGTTGATGTCTGCCAGACAAAAAACTTATCAAATACAAAATATTAAAGCTATTGAATAAGAAAATTTATTAAAAACATGGTTGCTCAAATAATTAAATTGGTCCTATTCATTGATGAAAGATTTGTGATAGGTATATCATAACTTATAAATCACTTCAACCTTATCCACCTTTATGAAGTTTTGCAATCAATTTTTACCTAGTCAATACAGGTGTGCTATGTAACCTTGAATATAATTAACTCATCAGAAAAGAAAATAGAGAACATTTGACACTATTGATCACATATGTGGTATGGTTGACAGCTATCCATCAGAGTTCAAATGAGGTGGATATAGCCAATATAATAGGTCACTGTACGGCCTTCAACTCAACCATGTGTAAAACACATATACCGGTACTATTGAGTTTGATTGAGCTATTAAAGACCCAGATATGACAAAATGTAATGAAACAATTTAAAAGAGAAGATTAACAGTTTATTTTACCTAATAACTTTTGATTTTGTTATTTTTATGGACTTTTTTTTAATTTGCTTTGGATTTGACAATAGTTTTGTAATACTTTTTATTATAAAAATGTAAAGATAAATATTCCTCCTTTGAGAAGTTTTCTTTCAACAATTCTCACAGGTATCTAGAAACATTTTAATGATAGGTTATAATCTTCTTAGCTGACTAAAATTGTTTTTCAGAAGTAAATTGACAGACAACCTTGAATATATAGGGTGCATCAAATATATAGACACATATTTACTGTGTTTACTCAAGCGTAAAATGCACAATTAACAAAGATTTATAAGATGCAGAGTAATACTTATTGATAATTACCTATAAATGACATGTTGTCAACCCCCTCCAGTCATTCTATTTACAAGAAGTTCACAAAAAAACCATGGCAATTCTCAGATTATTGGTAAAAATAATAATTTGAAGTACATGGGAAAAGTAGGTCAAGGCTTAGAAGGGTAAACAAAAACAACAAATTTATTCATGAGGCGTAAAAACAATGGTAAAAATAAAACAATTTTAGCTAATAATTAATATTTGATGGGTTAGCAAAAATATAGGCTATTTTTATTTCAAAATGACATCACTCATCTTCTGCATTTTTTTATACTTAAGTCTCTTCTGTTCATTGTTTTAAAATATCTTGCATACATTTGGTAAATCAAGGGTAAACAAAAATCTAATTTGATATTTTTGTGCAAATAAATGACCGTCTGAAGTGATTTACATAAACATATGTTGGCTCTTAAGACCTGCCAACTTAACCCAACTAAAATAGACATGTCTTGACTATCTAAATTTTGTTGACCACGGACCTACCAAATTGACCAATTTAAAATAGAAGTAAGTTGACTAATTTATTAAAGTTGACCTCAGACTTGCCAAATTGACCAATCTAAAAATAGCCCTGTGTTGACTATATTATCTAATTGATGTTGGCCCTATAAGCTAAAAACTTGGTCCAACTTATTATGACATGTGTAAATGTTTACCTCAGACCCAATCTTAAACAAATATGGGTTAACAAACTAATTGATGTGTTTCCTAGACCTGTCAACTTTGCCCATATAAAATAGACCCATGTTGACTTTTGTATTGATGTTGAACCATCAAAAATAAACTTTCATTAACGATCTTATTGATGTTGAGTCGTTGACCCTGTTTTTTCACTTTTTATTGATATATATACAACTTGTTTATGCAATTAACGATTGTTACATAGTTATTAACTTCCTGGATTAGTCAACCAATCTAAATCAGCCAATCAGATTATAGATATTTGTTTTTCTCCATCATCAATGTTTAAAAATATGTAAAAATATGTTTGATATGTAACGGGTTAACAGGTGTCATTAACAACTTTCCATTCTAATGTACTTTGTCCTGCGTGTAATTTCTAATTCTTTGTCAAATAGGCCACATTTTAGAATCGGTCAACACAGCAAAATATCTCAGTATCACCATATCCAACAACATGATTTGGGATACCCATATCAACAACATCACAGCTAAAGCAAACAAGATCTTAAGGCTTTTTATGAAGAAACTTAAAAATTAATCAGGAAGAAACAAAAAGTTTGGCTTATAAATCTATGGTACGATCAAACCTCGAATACTGCTCTTCAGTTTGGTTCCCTAACACCCAAAAACAAAAAAATAATATTGAAAAGGTACAAAGGAAGGGCAAAATGTTACGTCACCAACAGGTACCACAACACCAGTAGTGTCACTTCCATGATTGACCATCTTAAATGGAAGTCATTGGAAACTCGCAGAAACATCAATCGAGTAACAATGATGTATAAGATCACACCAACTTATAGCAGTCGACCCAAACCTTTACCTCTCACCACAGCCAGTCAACTGAAACACCAGATTCACCAAGTCACTACAATATCAAACTTTCAGAACCAGAACAGATTTCTTTAAGTATAGCTTTTTTCCATACACAGTTGTACTCTGGAATTCACTACCACAAAACATCATTAGTGTAAACTCTTTGGATCAGTTTAAAGTACTAATCCAAAGTCAGTATATTTAGTCATCCACCCTGTTTGTACATATATGTAAATGAGTTAATTTTGTTTTCTATTTTTTAAATTTAATCTTTGATTAATGCACTCATTAGATTGTTACATTTTATTAAGTGTCTGTTTGCAATGCGCCGACGAATAGTCATCAATGTGCTGATGAATCTTCGTACGATGTAGATGTAGATGTAGAGAGTGGTGGATCCAGAAATTTTCATAATGGTGGGGTGTGGGGGAGAGGGGAGGTGCACTGACTGCCTAAGAGGGGGCTGATCCAGTCATGCTTCAGTGATTCCTTATATAATCAACCAAAATTTTCTCACAAAAGGGGGGGTCAGAGCTCCCTTAAAAAAACACTCTTAATCCAACTCTGCGTACCTACAATGTACCAATGACTTTTATCGAATTATTATAAAATTTTCAACAATATAATTTCTAGATTGTATTTTACTTAAAACTTAAGGTCCTGGCCGGCAAGAAAACAGGTTAATCTGTTGAAAATTCATATAAAATTTAGTTATAACTTTCAAAAAAAGCCACTGCAAAAGCATGAAAAGGTCATACTAAAACCAGCTACATATATCTCAGCACTGCTTCAAGGTCTATACATTGCAAAACCTACCTTGCACCCTTCACAAGCGTGTACCCCATAGTGGAAGCCGCTAGCCTTGTCCCCACATACTCGGCAAAGTACAGTATCACCATCAAACTCTGAAAAAAGACAACTTTTTATTATAATAAACAAACCAGAAAATTAACATAGATATATTTTTGTAAATCATTTATGAATCAGTTTAAAATATGCATTATATTAGGCACAAAAATACCCCCCCCCCCCAAAAAAAAAAAAAAAAAATAAATCAAATATTGCATACATATCTGAAAATATTGTTATGCAAATATAATCAATTAAATCAAACTACTGCATCTAAATCTGACTTAAAATAATAAAAAAATCATGCATTCCTTCTTAAATCCATAACTCTCAGGATATATATACGATTTGTTAGTTTAAGTTTATACAAGATCCACTGGAAGAAATAATAATGAACTGGTCAGACACTGACCATGTTGACCTCAATCATATACTATTGAATCTCAAAATTATATGATTTGCTGTTATAGTGAAAGTGATCCACAAGAAGAAAAAATAATTTTGAATTGACATCAGATATTATGAGATGGTTAAGATTAGTGGGTTACCTGAGATCCTAATTGTTCTCCTTTTGAACAAGACATTAGACAATTGTTATGTTTTGCTTTGTATGATCAATATATATAAACTAAGCATAGGTTACATGTATGTCTGACAGTTTCAAAAATACTACATCTATATATATACATATACTTCAAGATTTATAATCATGACTGATTCAAATATTTTTGTTTTTAATAAGAACAAAGTGCATTGATCATCACAAAACTCCTTAAAACATTAGGTAACATGGCAACCATTGTTTGGGTTCTTGAGATATACAGTGAAACCTGGCTGAACCCAATCCTGCATAAAACCAAAACTTTTATAAAACAAGCATGTTCTTAAGAATCGTCATATCAAATTGTATGCATTGTGAACCTGATAAAACCGAACATCGGTCAAAACCGTACAAATTAAGTCTCAAAGAAGTTCGGTTTAAACAGGTTTCATTTTATCATGATAAAGTACAAATTGTAGAAACAGGTTACACAGTCTGTTTGAGTTATTCACTCTCCCCTTATTAATAATGTTGATGTGAATAAAGAAAGCCAGTAGTATCATACCAAGCTTATTTAAGGCCACAATATCAATCATAAAGCTAACAAGTTTAAGACTTGGCCTGCATATTTTTTTCTTTTCTTGCTTCATATACTTATTGGCGATGTTAATTATTATATGGTGACTGGGGTTCTTTTGATGATAAATCATCAATTGCCCAAGTCAAGTTAAAATTCAAAGTTTTCTTTTGGTCTTTTTTCATTGAAATTGGACAAGAATGAAATTGTCTTTCCAACGTCTTCTGCCTATAAAACTGGCTGCAATGATAATTTTAGCTAAGTGTGTTGAAGGTGATGCTAAACACCAGCACTCGATTAATATATGAACCTAATGTTATACACTTTCTTATAAGTTTACATCTACCTGGATTTTTAAGTAAGTATAAAGATAAGACAAGTAGTATGATTGCCAATGAGACAACTCTCCACAAGCAACCAAATGGCACAGACATTAACAACTATAGGTTACTGTAAGGCCTCATTTAACAATGAGCAAATCCCAAACTGCATAATCAACTATAAAAGGGCCCAAATCATTGACCTACATGTATCTATAAACTCATTAATTTGGAGAAGACATTACTAAGTGTCTAATCCATTTGTCATTTTTGAACAATAAAATATGTTTAAGCTAATCAACTGATGCTAATTATTTAAAACTATCTTAAACAATTTTAATAAGGAAAATATCAATATAATTATATTACGGAAGATAATATAAATAAGAAATATATCTATATGTAAGAACAACACATGTACATGTAATTAGTATTGATCAGAAGTTGTATAAAATACAATTAAAAAGACTGTGTTTTAAAAGATGGTATGAATGAAGCTTACCGGTGCAATGTTTAATTATTCCATTCCTATAAGTAGTAAGATGCATCATGACTGAGTGTTGTATGATGACATGTCAATAGTTGTGGGAGGCAAAAGTACACTTGTTAACCTAATTACATATCAGTTTATTCTGGTGCCCTAGGGGCCTAACTATGGGGAGTCTTCAACCTCCCTCAGTTCCTGTAATATCATTACTGGTACCAATTTTTCTGCTCAAGATGCCAATTTTGACAATACATGTCTCTTCAGTGATGCTCGTGGCTGTAATGTTAGAGTCAATTATTGTGTCTGAGGGGCCAGACTATGGTCATGGAGAGCCTGCAACCTCTCTGTAATGTAAGAGTCACTTAATGTGTCTGTGAGGGGCCAGACAATGGTCATAGGGAGCCTGCAACCTCCCTGTAATGTAAGAGTCACTAACTGTGTCTGAGTAGCCAGACTATGGACATGGGGAGCCTGCAACCTCCCTGTAATGTAAGAGTCACTTAATGTGTCTGAGGGGCCAGACTATGGACATGGGGAGCCTGCAACCTCCCTGTAATGTAAGAGTCACTTATTGTGTCTGAGGGAGCAGACTATGGTCATAGGGAGCCTGCAACCTCCCTGTAATGTAAGAGTCACTCAATGTGTCTGAGGGGCCAGACAATGGTCATAGGGAGCCTGCAACCTCCCTGTAATGTAAGAGTCACTTAATGTGTCTGAGGGGCTAGACTATGGTCATAGGGAGCCTGCAACCTCCCTGTAATGTAAGAGTCACTTAATGTGTCTGAGGGGCTAGACTATGGTCATAGGGAGCCTGTAACCTCCTGTATAATGCAAGTGTGCTTTGAGTCAAACTGAAAGATATTTTACAATTATCTATAGAGACAATTACCTCCCCCCCACTTTTTCTCAAATACTAAATCATCCATCACCATGATCACTGCTGAATATTTGGTAATCATTGTATATACCAACAATCATGACAAAAAAAATAATAAAATGTGTTCCAATCCTTTATACAGCATTCATTATGACTTATAAATGATACAAACATCAAAAATATCAAATATCCTTGAAATATATGTCCCTCATAATTTTACCAAAACAAAAGGTCATAAACCTGATATTTTTCACCTATATATAGACCATCGTAATTATTTATATCCATGGCTATGTCATGATTTAAATGTCATGGCCATAAAAGGCTAACACTTCAAAACCATCAATTTACTTATCATTTTTTAATCTCATAATTGGCAACAGGATTTATAGATGTTTCAAGGTTTTTACACAATAACTAATTTCACTGTCTCATTATTAATATAAAACTTCAAGGATGTTTTTTTTTACATTAAAAAATAATTTTCGCTACAAACTTTATCAATATACAACTTGTTTTTCATGTAAATTATTTTCATTCTATGGTGAACCCTAGTAAATATATATTTATGTTCAAATGGACTTAAAAAAACGTAAAGTGTTATCTCACTGATCTATGATGGTATAAATGAGAAGTTTGAAACCCTAATAGCTAAATTAAGCAAAAATGTGAATATTTACTCTAATGCCCCACTTTTGGTGTGTATGTCCGTAAAATTTTGATTTGATAATATTACGGAAGCAGTGTGATATAATTATGATTGCTGCCTTTAAAGCCCCAGAAAAGTAACTGGATTATGCACTATCAATATAATATGACAACTTGCTATATTTCAATCTAAAATTGTCTTTTACTTTTACAAATAATTGATTGATTGATCGTTGGTGCTTAACACCCCTTTCAGAAGTTTGCTTTCTTGTGGAAGATTCATTTTTTTGGTGGAGGAAGTAGGACTGACCTTTGACAGAAAACTTAAGATTTAGAGCATGTTGAAGGCAATGTATGATCCTCAGCATTGACAGGCTAATATAAATAATGCTGTTAGTTTTCTCCTTTGAACTGTTTTACATTTTCATTTTAGGGTCTTTTATAACAGACTATAGGGTAAGGACTTTGCTCATTGCAGAAGGCGGTATGGTGTCCCATGACCTATAGTTGTTAATTTCTGTGTCATTTTGGTATCTTGTGGAGAGTTGTCTCCTTGGCTATCATACCACCTCTTTTTTTATATAATGAGTGCTTATCAGCAGTACATTAGTTTCATGGATTTTGAACTTAAACTTGACCCTAATGGAATTCTGATAGCTGCTTAAGAAAAGACTTAGATACATGCTCCTCATTTTAGGTCTTCACATTTAACCCTAATACCAGCACAGCTAAAAGTATGATATTTTGATGTTAAAGAACCTAAATTAAAACTTTGAAGGGAAAAAGTACAATAGTGGGTTCATTTATCTTCGTGGATTAAGGATACAAAATAGTTAAATTCATCATGATATTTGATTTCATTGTTTTGCTAATTTCTGCATACTAGCCTTTGAAAACTTTTACTTCATTCAACATTTAAATTCATGATTAACCTATTCACACAAAATAAACAAAAGTTGTTATCCCACATACATGATGAAGGATTAAGAATGTACGAAAGTTTTTATCCCACAAAGAATAATAAATGAACAGTCCATTGGACATTATCTTGTTTACAGGTCATGCAGGTAGATCTACCTAACAAAGTTTTATTGATTCCTTAAAGAAAATATTAATTATTTTTTTGATATAAAGTTTTATATACAAGTTTTATATACTTGACATTGACCCGTTTTACAGCTGAGGTAGTTTTAAGTTGTAAACAAGCTATTTACAAAGTTATTTACTTAATTATCATAGGTTAATAGGTCAACAGGACTCAGTATGTGTATAATCATGTCCTTCTTTATAAATCTAATGTCTGATGACCTGAATACACATCTTTATAAATGAGGTGTTAAAAAAACTGTTTCCAAGTTCCTTGGAGGTGAAATTTATAAACTTCTTACAAATCTATTGTCTGACCTAAATATAGCTGTTATATTTTTGGGGTTAAAAAACTACTACAAAATGTTATCAAGTCTCTGTTTTGAAATTAAACTACTTCATGTTCATGTATAGGAACATTTACAAATAAAAATAGATGTGGGGTGATGGTCAAAGATAGCTGAACAATGAAATTATTATCATCAGATTATGATATAAATATACTGTACAAGTATTGGTTAATTGGGTGTTGTTACGATGTACCAACATCCACTGGGAAATATTTTCATAAATAATCAGGACTTAAACAAATTAACAATTAATTCAATAGGATAGAAATATATTTTGGAAAGATTTCTATCCTTCACAGATTTTGCATAGATTTGAGAAAGGTCAACACTACTTTGGAACTGATTAACTTCCACTACAAATTCAATATGTCAGTGAATGTAGTACCAAACCTCTTAAATAAAATTATTTTGGCTCATTTAATTTTCATAAATTTTGAAAAAAATTACTTTGATACAGTTAATATTCTGAGAGATATAATGACCCAGTCCGTTTTAAGGTGGTACCTTACACTATAGAGCGATAACTCTGTAAAAATCAGCTGAATGTTTATCATTTTTATCGATTCTATTGTTAAGGAAATATTAAGCTCATCAATGACTTAAGTGTTTGTCAAAAGTCTATATATCTAATAAATGTTTCTTATAAAGTATGTGGTTCAAATTTATGGATTTTTTTAATATTTTTTGTCAAAATTTTATGAAAATTAAACAAGCCAAAATAATTTTAGTCAAGAACTGTTCGGTACGACCTTTAATAACTGACAGTGAATTTGTGTCTCACATATTGTTGACTCCTCTCAAATCTATCCAAAAAGTTCAAGATAGAAATCTATCAAAAATCAGTGAACGATAAAAATCAATCAGTAAAAATATCCATTTAATACAAAATTAAAGAACCATGCAGAAAACCAATAACAATATGAATGACCAGTCCAGTAAATGACCTGTATATATATGTAATCCATAGTCACCACCTGGAGAGCTGAATTAACAAGTCACAGATCCCTACAAGACAAATCAATAACTGACCTCTGTCCACTATATAGGTCTCATAAATTATTGACCACTTCTACAATGTCCCTGAACCAAAGATCTTCAATAATAATACTTTGACCAACCAAAACATGCATGGTCAAATAACCTTGTCTTGAATAGATAATATGGACACATGGAAAAGTTTGGAATGGAATGGTAAACCTGCTTATTTTAATTATACTACAACTCAATGGCAGCATTTGCTAAACAAATTTATATTCCCAAGGGTTCTGAAAAAACTTTCCAAATCAATAGTTTTAATTCCCAATTGACAAGATTTGAAATTTTGCTTGTGTCTTAGAGAAGTTACCCCCCCCCCCCCACCCCTACCACGTTCACAACAGAGCCTGCAACAATGAGCAAACCCATAAAATAAGCTATAAAATGCCCCAGAATTACAAAATGTGAAACAATTTAGAAGAAAAAACAATCAATAAACATCCACAACAGGCAGCTGATTGAAGCAAAAAAAAAGAAAAAAAATTATGGTAGACAACAACCAATGCTATCCACTGGACAACAGTTGGTTCCTAGCTTGAGCCAGGCACATAATTTAAATGATTAAGGAACACAATAAGAACATTAATAATCCTGTAACAGTATAATCTGATTGTTACAAAAACTTAATAATGTCAACATTGATACAAAATCAACTCAGTAAATACCAAGTTCCATTAAATGACCGTTGGTTATTCTTCGATTAAATCTGTTTAATGCCAGTACTAATGAACTGAGATATTGAATAGGTAGTTAACGCCAGTACTAATGAACTGAGATATTGAATAGGTAGTTAAATGACCTAAATACATGTACACGTATTACAATAATCCTTCCTTTAAAACAAAAGGTGCCTATATTTCTGACTGCTTTGTTATGTAATGTGTGGTATTATCAAGTCACTGTTCTCTTTAAGGGCTGGCAGTCAGCTAAAGCAGACTTCCATGTCAGTATTTTGTCTTTATTTGTACATATATCTTTTTTAATTATTAAAATCCTATGGACAATCTGTCTTCTTTTAAAAATTATCCTGCTATTAAACAATTACTGTGAATTCATTTATTATTGTGGGTACGAATTTGAATGGATTGAGGAAAACTTGAATCCTTGTGAAATAAGATTCAGCGCACCACCAGTGCAGGATTCAAACTCATCACTTCAGCATGCTTAGCATTGACTGGCTAGTGATAAAGTAGTTAGACTACTTAGATCACTTATCAATCAATGTCCCTGAACAAATCTGGGCTTTCTATTATTAATTAATATATGGTACATGTTTTGCTCATTGTTGAAGGCCATTCAGAGACCAATGCTTATTTGCACATCATTAAGTCTTTGGAAGACCATAATGTCTCATTCATGCCATAATATTGGCAATCAAACCTCATCTCAGATACTCTACTGAACTACATCTTAGGTTCATTAGCATGATTAGTATTATAATACATGACCTTGTACATGTACCTGTAGTTCTAGTGAATTATATGTTATGTACATTTGTATTATAATACATAACTTTGTACATGTACCTATAGTTCTAGTGAATTACATGTTATGTACATGTGTATTATAATACATGACATTGTACATGTACCTATAGTTCTAGTGAATTACATGTTATGTACATTTGTATTATAATACATGACCTTGTACATGTACCTGTAGTTCTAGTGAATTATATGTTATGTACATTTGTATTATAATACATGACATTGTACATGTACCTGTAGTTCTAGTGAATTACATGTTATGTACATGTGTATTATAATACATGACGTTGTACATGTACCTGTAGTTCTAGTGAATTACATGTTAGGTACATTTGTATTATAATACATGTACCTGAAGTTTACTAGAAACATTGACACTAAAATTAGGATTAATGTCAATATTTTTATTTTTGTGAAATTTGCAAAAGGGTTATCATGATTATTATTTTAAATAAAAGGTTATACGACAATTAAATGTTAATAACCTTAAGCTTGCATTAGATAGTAAAGAATTTTGTACAGTGGTGAAATCAAATTTTATATATATTAGTGCTATTTAACTAATACCACGGAAAAAAATAAAATCCACATAAAATATTCCTACTCTCTCCCCCTTCAGCAATGTTCAGAATATCAAATAGTTATTCCCTTAATCACATTTCTCATATTTACACAAACAAAATTAACTTTAAATTATGTATGAGAAAGTTACTACACGTACATTACTTTATATCTGAACTTCTCAAAAGATCTGAGGCCACTGATCATTTGCATATACCAATAACTTGGATTGCAATGGTACAAATGATCAGGATTAACAAGATGACTATTTTCATCAATATATGATTTCCCTGTTTACACAATGTCTATATGAAGCCTGTAGAAAAGTAATATATACTTTTTTGTTGTGGTTTATTTATACCCCCTAAATAATTGAAAATTGCTATTCCCCAAAAAAATAAGAATGAATCTGGATCTGCAGTATAAGTACATTTTGTATCACCTTTTATAGAAATTTTACTACTTGCTTAACCTTTGTCTAAAACAATTAACATGATTAAAGATCCTCAAAGATAGAAGATATTAAGAAGAAGAAATAAACATAGACATCAACATGGTCAAAGTTATCCCTTGAGGACTATAGACAAGACATTACATAATCATACTATTAAGTACATCCCTCTGTACATTGTATAATTACACTCTGTATAATTGCTTTTACAACAACTACAATTTGTAGAAAACCCAAAACATGTAATAGTCAATTTACTTATTGTCATGGGTACTGATTTTTGTTGAGAAAAAAATCTTGAGCATTCAAATTTGTTGATTTGACAAACTCTACATTCATCAGGCAATAGTAGTAACACACATTTTGTAATAAAACTGAGAATGGAAATGGGGAATGTGCCAAAGAGACAACAACCCAACCATAGAGCAGACAACAGTAGAAGGTCACCAACAGGTCTTCAATGAAACGAGAAATTCTCGCACCCGGAGGCGTCCTGTACATGCACCAGCCTATATGAAATGAGTATTTAGTTAACAGTACCCAAAAAACAATTGTATTGACTTAAAAATAACTAATGATCATAAAAAAGAAGATGTGGTATGATTGCCAATGAGACCAAAATAACACAGAAATTAACAACTATACGGCTTTTAACAATAAGCAAAGTTTTATATACCACATATTTAGCTATAACAGGCCCTGAAATGACAATGTAAAACAATTCAAACGAGAAAACTAACGGCCTCATTCATTACATATTATTAAGAGATTATCGCCGAAAATCAATGGAAATCAACATGCAAATATACAAAATATCAAAACTGGCAATTTGATCACAAATGACATCATCATATACTTGTAAAGAGAGAACATTTAGGGGCTGTAAACTACAAACAACATCACATGAGCTGCATTGGATAGAAATCCAACTTATGCAAATGAATATCAATACATGTAGATGTTAACTCGGGTTGACAATTGACAAAATCTCTATGCAAAGTCTGTGGCTATTGGAAAATTTAGTTGTTATAAGAACCCTTCAAAATAAGCCCAAGTTCATCTTTTATTTCACATTTGAATGTTCCAAAATCCACCATTTTATACATGTACATGTGTACGTGAACTTACATAAGGTGGATTTCTGTCTGATGCAGTTCATATGTTATGTTATATAACTCAATTTGTTTCACTTTACATTGAACCCCTCAGAATACTTTAAAAACACTTAAATTTCATATAATTTATAAAATTTTATTAAATGCTTTCAAAGGTCATGTGGCAATTATTCTTTCGAATTGTTTTGTCAGGTTTTCCTGGTTCATAACTTTTAACCTTTCCATCATCCAAGAAATAAATGAAACGTTCTGGCTTTGGTGTAAGAGGTTACAAACTATATATATTGACTTTTGAACTAGACTGAGTAGACAGGAATTCAATAACAATTAACAAAAAAAGTTTTATTTTTGAAACATGAATCATGACCATTATTTTTTTACTTTAATTTTAGTTTCTTTTTTTTAGTATAATTTCGGAGTTTGGTATGACATCCATTGTCACTGAACCATTAATGTACTTATTTCTTTGGGGGGGCTGCTGAAGGACTCCTCCGGGTGTGGAAGTTTCTGGCTGTGTTGAAGACTCATTAGTGGCTTTTGGCTGTTGTCTATGTCTCTTTGACACATTCCCAATTTCCATTTTCAATTTTATGGTTAAAATAAAGATTGACAGACAGTTACATGTATGTCAGTCTCAGTGGGTTTAAAAGGATCTGGAAACCATCCATTCTACTTTCTGTTTTTACAAACGACCTTCCAGGCCCTCAAGGTTAAGTCAGAATGATACAACCTTCAAAAATTTGAAGGCAGACATTTCAATAGAGCCTTTGCTCATTGTTGAAAGCCTTACGGTGACCTAGTTGTTGATTTTTGTGTCATTTGGTCTTTGTGAAGAATTGTCACATTGGCAATCATACCACATATTCTTTTTTATAATTCAAACGTTGATAAAAAAATATGTTGTAATTACTAATTAAAACAGAAAGTAGGACAGAATTTTGTGAGATCCTTAAGCTTGTAAGTGTAGATACAGGATCTGTGTTTTAAATAGATTGAGTCATAACTGGACCACCATGGATTGAACTAAACTAAACTACTTATAAACTTTCCTTTAAGTGTCAGATCTTAGTGATAACTTTCACTATCATTAGCAATGTCAGATCTTGGTAATTATTCATCAGCATTAACAAGTGTCAGATCTTGGTGATAATTTCTACCAGCATTAACAGTGTCAGATCAGCTTTATAATGTGGTGATAATTTTCATCACCATTAACAGTGTCAGATTAGCTTTAGAACATTGTGATACTTTTCACCAGCATTAACAGTGTCAGATTAGCTTTAGAACATGGTGTTAATTTTCACCAGCATTAACAGTGTCAGATCTTGTCGATAAATTTCACCAGCTTTAACAGTGTCAGATCTTTGTGATAAATTTCACCAGCATAAACAATGTCAGATCTTGGTTTATAATTCACCAACATTAACAATGTCAGATCTTGGTGCTAATTTTTACCTTTAAAGGTCAGATCTTGTACATGTTGATAAATTTCACAAGCATTACAATGTAACAATGTTAGATCTTGGTGATAAATTTCACCAGCATTAACAGTGTCAGATCTTGGTGATAAATTTCATCAGCATTAACAGTGTCAGATTTCACCAGCATTTACAGTGTCAGATCTTGGTGATAATTTTTATCTGTATTAAAAAGGTCAGATCTTTTTGATAATTTCCCCAATTAATGGTGTCAGATCATGGCGACAATTGTCATTAGTATCAAAAGTGTCAGATCATGATAAATCAATAAATTTTTCAACTTGACTGTAATATCTTCATTCCATAATATATACATCATATTCCATTTTTTATTTTATGAATTCACTGTGTCATCATGGTCATGGGAGATTGTCATCACATGAAGGTATTTGCTTGGTGACATCAAAAAGCAACAGTTAAAAGATCTTGAACAATGCATTCTTATATGTACATTCTTGATTGAAAGTGCCACTTTAGGGCTATTTGGTGGCAGCCAGTTTTAATTGGTTGAGGCAACCACTCGGCCACCGAGGCAACCACTCGGCCACCGAGGCCCCCTACATTAAATTGAAAACCTTGAGAAAAACTATGAAGATGTATCTTTCAACTTACCCTGTCTACCAGACATCATTATAGATCTCAACTAAATATCTAATCATGTCCAGTTATTTATCAAATGTTCAATCCATTGATAGTTCAAAACATACATCCAGAACAACAAATTACCAACAAAATGATCTACGTATAAGACAGTGTTAGGTACAACAATGTAAACTGCAAATGTACCATATGTACAGGTATATATATTTCATTTTTTCCTAGAAATGAACCTTGGTTTACCTGGTGTGTGTGAGTATTGATAATTATAATGGACTACATTTTACCAACTAAACAATTGTTGACCTTTATGTCGAAGCATGTATAGGAACTTTAATAGCAGGTGCTTTTCATCACAGTTAAGGTGAAAACAATTGACATCATTTGAAAGTGTACCGAGAAATGGTAGGAGACATGGTTAACCGTACGTTTATAAAGGTGTTTTTTATATCTTAATCTCAAATGTCATGATTGTTTCTGAACAGGAAATGCACAGATTTAAAAAAATATTTGATGAATACATGTGCAACATTTACAATGTCATGAATTTATATTGTTTTAATTTTCACATAAAAAGCAAATTCCTCTTCATATGTTCATACATGAGTAAAAGAAAAATGCAGTCACTTAAAAAATATTGTTTGAAAGAATGATTTTAACAATGTTCAAAAGTCAATCAACACATGTACTTTATTCAATCAAGATTGCATCTTTGAGCATGTTAATTTATCTTGCCTCTTTGTCTATTGTTATATTTATCTAATCCATCCAAACTTGCCTCTTGCACTATCATTTAATTTACCTCGCCTCTCTGTTGTCTATTTTTAAATTTACCTAATCCTTCCAAACTTGCCTCTTGCACTATCATATAATTTACCTTGCCTCTTTGTCGTCTATTTTTAATTTTACCTAATCCTTCTTAACTTGACTCTGGTACAATCGTTTCATTTACTTTGCCTCTTTGTCTATTGGTTAACTTACATACATTTAGATGTACCTATAAAACCATCCAAACTTGCCTCTTTCAGGGTTCTCAATTAGGATTTTTGACGGCAAGTTTAGACTCATTATTTTAATGCAAGAAGAAGATATCTTTATTGCAATATCATGAGTATGATTTATCATTTTAGTCTCCATGACCTAATCATGCTAATAGAGCAATGAAATGACATTAAATTCAGATTACTTTTAAACTTTTGCTATACAATGATCATGATGATGCATGCTATGAACATGTATGTTCAGTTTATACTAAATTTTGCAAATCTTAACGTTATGCATCTTTTGGACTTGCCAGTTTTGCAAATAGTGATTCCAGGACTCATGTATTTGCCTGAGGAAGAATCCTGCTCTTTGGCTATTGTTTCACTTACCAAATCCATTCCAACCTACCAGGCCTGGGGTAATGGTAATTTGTAATTGTAATGCACTGTTATATTACATTTTTTGGATGTAATGCAAAGTAATTTGTAATGCACATTTTCTGCATTACAATTACATGTAATGATTACTTTAGTTAAAAATTGATGTAATGCCTCCATTACAGTACATTACTTTTCATTACAAATTGGTAGAATACATAAAATTGAAGAATATTGTATAATAAAAAAAAATATTAACAAAAACAAAAGAAAGTATGGAATAAAATTTTTGTCACAGTTAATTACTGTATTAAATAAATTACATCAATCTTTAAAACACACATTAAGGTAATAAATATAAAATGGTTAAAATTATCAAGTCTTGATTTTGCTTTCTGATATTTGTTTAAAATGATATTTGGAATATTTTGGTGTTTGGTGGTTTGGTGTTCAATGAAAAATCTTATAAAAATTTATCAAACAAAACTATTTAGATGAATGGAAAAAATATGAAGATGAAATTTTCATAATTCTATACACACCTTACATGTATTTCAGTGAAAGATTGAATATGTCAAACAACATTTTTAAACCAAACTGTGGTTTGGGTCCTGTCTGTGTTGTTATTTCACCTAATTAATATCAAAATGTTTTTATTGCAATCAAATCTTCTCAACTTATGTTTGTCCTCACAGAGGGTTTATTCCCGATTGTCCCACTTTTTAAAATTTTAGAGTTCTGATTGTCCCACATAAAAAGTTCTGATTGTCCCACATTATTTTATGAAGTAAAATGTTCTTAGATAAACAAGGTAACTGTTGTTTGTTTTGCAAAATAAACAAGAATTAATTATTGCACATAAAATGTTAATTTTATAAAAGTATAAAATATCAATTTTATAAAAGTACAAAATATTAATTTCATAAAAGTACAAAATATTAATTTTAGAAAAGTATAAAATATTAATTTTACAAAAGTATATAAAAAAGTCATCAGATTTTAATATAAAACCAATATTATATCTCTGATTTATGAAATATATCTACAATGTTACGTTTAATATTTATAAAACAAATGTCAATACCATAATTTTAATAACATTTTCTTTGTAAAGTTTTTAAACAAATAAATAAATAATGCATGCAATTATAAACTCATTTACATTCTACCCTCTATCTGGGAACAGTATATCTAACAGTCAATTAATATGTTCCAGCATCTATATGAAATTATTGATGGAGAAATGTTTCTACTAGTGCCTTTGCAATGTTACTAGGGATTTCAGAGGACATGTTGACAACATTCTCTGCGCTACTGATTAGACTGTTAAAAAATCACCTGAACCAACAACGTTCTTTATTGATAACGAAGCTGTTGTCTAGATTTTGACCAGTTTTGTCTTTTAAAAAATCACTATTAAAGATTATTTTACCAATATTCCTATTGTCTTTGTCGACAAGACTCGTAACCAACTATATACAGAAGAATCAGACTTCAATAAAAAAAAAAAAAGATGTGGTATGATTGCCAATGAGACCATTCTCCACCAGAGACCAAATGACACACAAATTAACAACTCAAAACAATTCCCAATTGTCCCACAAACATATTCCCGATTGTCCCACAAAATTTCGTTACTTTTTTACCTGTAATTTCAAAAAGTGGGACAATCGGGAAGACACCTCACAGCGCCCTTAAGCATTTCAAAAGATAATCCTTTAATGACACATTTATTATATTCCTTTGAAATCCCTTAATGATGTCTTAATGATTTTAGTGATCAATGTAAGAAACAAAATTATATGATAATTTATTTATTTTTTTACCACCACCTAAGAATTTTAAAAGTGACTTTTCCAGTTTCATGCCTCCTACTACTCCATCAAAGAGTATAGACACAGGTATGGTGCAGTACATGATGTTGACATCTACTTGTCTGAGCCATGTGAAGAAATTTCAATCAATGCAATGGAATGATGGAAGTCAAATTCAGTGTGCCTTTCTTCTTTGGCTAATGCAGCTATCAAGTATTTAGCCATTTCACACACATCAGCTGCTGTAGAAAGGCTTTTTAGTATTGCCAGAAAGGCGTACAGAACTGATCGCTGTTCTCTTAATGACATCACTTTTGAACCTCTTATGATAATAAAGTTCAATGGACATATTGATTAACCAGTATTTGAAGTCTATGTCACTAACACTGTATATATATCTTCATATACCCCTGTATTATTTATCAATTTCTTATAAAAATTTGATTTTTGAAATGTTTTTAGTTTTTATATTGAAAAAGTAATGTGTAATGTAATGCATTACATATGCAAAGTAATTGTAATGTATTGCATTACATGTGAGAAAAAATGTAATTGTAATTGTAATGGAAGAATCACAAAGTAATTGTAATGTAATGCATTACATTGCAATGTAATGGCCCCAGGCCTGCAACCTACTTCTATCTTCATGATCTTCTTTGCTTGATCATTTTTGTTTAACTTACCTAATCCATCCAAGCTTGCCTCTTTGCCCATTGTGGTAGTATTCATAATAGTGTGGAACCCAAATCTGAAACTTTTTTCATAAGGCCATCGCCAGCGCCTTCTGCAAAAGTCTACAAGATAAAAAAAATATGTTATTAGTATAATTTGTATACTGACCAAATAGCATATCTACATGTGTGGGCGCAGAATACTATTTATCATTCATCCCTCATCAGTTCATACAACAGAAATGTATAAAAGTATCAAAATTTATATATGCAGTTATCTTTAATGGTACATATTTCAAGCATTCAACATTGTTGAAGAAAATGCATACATAAAAATTAAAATATTTATGTATTATATATATATTTTTTCCAATTTCGATACATGGAAATTTGAATATATCTTTTCCCATTTCGATGGGATTCCATTTCCCACCATCTCACTTCGTTTCATGTCCATGTCTGATGAGGCTCACCATTTAGCATTATTCTGAGTTCATACCTTATTACACCATCTTCATTATCAAAGTTTATACAAAAGGAGTCCCCAAATTTAAAAAAAGATACAAATTATGAAGCAACACACAAAGTCTCATAGCTAATTTGTGCACCCCTAGAGGCAATGTTGTGCAAAACCTGAAACTAACAAGTATAAACAAGTCCAATAAAATGTGTCTAAGGACATGAATGCCCAAGCTCTTGCTAATTAAATATGTGACAAATCTTTTGGAACGTCAGTCAATGGTGTACATGGTGTACATTGTAGCAGCAGGGGAGTAAAAACACAGTGATAAAAGTCCTTATACACGTGTATATTCAATGAATGCACAGAAAAATTGAAGAAGCATAATACATGTTTTTTTGTGTACTACTGTTTGTCTGTTTGTTTTTTTTCTTTTTAGCCTTGGCGTTGTCAATTTATTTTTTATTGATGAGTTCGAATGTCCATGGTACAAATGTATCTTACGCCCCTTTTTTGTAGTCATGATACTGGTACAAATGTAGTTGTAAAAGATACTGGGAAACTGGAGTACATTATATGAAAATTTAACTAGTATTTACGGTAAGCATGGTATGAGTCTGTTGGGTTTTGGAGTGATATAGGCCTCTTCCAAAAGGAACCCTGTTAACCATGAGATTGATGAAACGGCTCAAAGACAGGATCTGACTAAATATATCATCATTTATCATAGAGAAAAACAAAAACATAGGGGGAAATCGCTCTGGTTTGTTGAACAAATTTAATTTTTTTCTCCTAGCATCTAAAAATATCCAAATATGTGGTTAAAAGAAAGTGAAATGATTTATTCTTAATATGTTCCTGAAGGACTTATTTCACCGGTTACCTAAGGTTCTTTAATCTAAATTGAATTGTGTGATGCTCCTTTAAAAGTTGGTCACATGAAACACTTACAATGTATGTAATGTGATGTAGTAGGCCTGCAGGGGTGTTATGTTGCTTTAGTTTGTTATTCTTCAAATGAAATTAAAATTACATACATGTATACACAGGTACGCTTAATATATAGGAAAAAATAGTTTTATCTCTGTGTATGCACACTATACTATATTATTTTTTTTTCTCTCAAAGTATTAAAAGAGCTATGGCTGATTGACTGTTATGCAAAATATATCTATAGACAAAACTCCTGCTTAGTACCCCTTTGTCAACTTTCTATTTTGTTTTGATTTCCAACCTTTCAAAGTCATCTGTAACTGTTCTGTTACTCAAATCCTCTACACTAACTCTTTTCTACCTGTCTTGACCGAAACAGATGGTCACTCAACATGTAATTAATTAAGGGTACGTGATACATCTGTCGAACCAAGTTCAGGGTGAAAAAGTACATGGAGCACATTGGCGTAAACAACTCGGCATTTTTTCGCCGGTTTGGTGTCCGCACACCGAAATTAAGTTAAATTTCGCGACAAAAAGCAAGAAATTTACCTGTATTATATATATGATGTTAAAATTCAGCATTAAACTCCATTAATTTTCAGTTGTTTTTGATTTATTCTTCAATGTTCCGTGAACTCTTCATGACAGAGTGACACACATCCAGACAAATCGTGACCCAGTTTTTCGCCCACGATTACCCGCAATATGATTGGTTGATTGGAAACTATGACATTGTGAACTCATTACATATTTTTGTGTATTATTCGTTAATTTTCCATTTAGTCGTGCCGGTTTTCAGTTGCATAGAGGTGAAACATTACATTTTATTAAAAAAATTAGTACAACTCAATAATTCACTTTGGAAAAGAGAGATTTTCGTTGTAAATAAGTATCTGGGTCATGAACTATGGCCAATCAAAATCATCGTTTCAAAGGCCATTTTTGCTTCCCATCGCACTTTGAGGCTATGTGAAGAAAGAAGTAAACAACTATAAATAGAATCTATGTCACGTCATTGAATCCAGCCGAAAACAGCTGACAGGTCAGACGGAAAAACAGTTAAGAATAATTGAAAACGAAAAATATGACATCCTTTGTTCAGTGGAGATAAACACAATTTAATTAGTTAATATAAACAATTAATTGATTTTCTTTGTTTGTATTTTATATATATTTTTAATCAAATACCGCATAACACAAATATCGGTAAACCATAATATAAGAACACAATAAAATATTTTTCTTAACGAAAGGGGGTGGGTGTTTGTAGTAGAACGTGTCTAAAAAAGACGGAGATTTTTATGCCAAAACTAATACTTTTTTTCCAATATATTTCCAAATAGATCGGAAAAGCAGAGACATAGAATAAATTGTATGATACGTCTCTGGGAAAAGCAATAATTGAAAACGACACGTATCCGAATTTACCCCTTTTATTCAATCGGGAGACAAAAACAATTGAATTTATTTGTAAATTTTTGAACAATTTGAAGATTTTTTGTTTAAATTTTTATATATTCTTGTTATCAAATACCGCATAACAGTAAAATAAAAACGGAATAAAATATCATATATTTGAAAAAAAAAAAAAAAAATTGGTGGAGGGAGTGTGTGCAGAAAATCGTATCTATACCTGCGCCCAGATTCATGAGGAGCAATTAACAATTCAGAATATATGTTATGAGTGCTGCAATATTTGTTATCAGTGCGGCTGCAATACTCGTTCTAAGTGCTGCAATACTTGTTCTAAGTGCTGCAATATTTGTTATCAGTGCGGCTGCAATACTTGTTCTAAGTGCTGCAATATTTATTATCAGTGCGGCTGCAATACTTGTTCTAAGTGCTGTAATATTTGTTATCAGTGCGGCTGCAATACTTGTTCTAAGTGCTGCAATATTTGTTATCAGTGCGGCTGCAATACTTGTTCTAAGTGCCGTAATATTTGTTATCAGTGCGGCTGCAATACTTGTTCTAAGTGCTGCAATACTTGTTCTAAGTGCTGTACTATTTGTTATCAGTGCGGCTGCAATACTTGTTCTAAGTGCTGTAATATTTGTTATCAGTGCGGCTGCAATACTTGTTCTAAGTGCTGCAATATTTGTTCCAAGTGTTTCTCAAGTTTAATTTTCCATCAACCGTGACTTATGTGTAAGAAAAATAATAGCTAAAATGGATGACTATATTTGACGGGGATATCATATTTTCAATTTGTCTAAATATCTATACGTAAGAAGTCTTACTCTAACACAAGATAACTGAACTTATAATAAATCAATTGAATCTACAAATCTTTATAATTATTCGCTCGACAACATATATTTTCTGCATATGCAAATACCAATTTTCTGCTTTTTTAAAATATATTCAAATACCGTCGGGTCATTTAACCTGGAATAATTTGCCAAAGAATTTAGTAACATTTTAGATCAAATATTCAAACATTTTTGTTTAACTTTAATTTACCGAATGAAGATACCCTAATAAAACCGAATGAAGATACCTTAATAAAACCGAATGAAGATACCTTAATGAAACCGAATGGAGACACCTTAATAAAACCGAATGGAGACACCTTAATAAAACCGAATGAAGACACCTTAATAAAACGGAATGAAGATACCTTAATGAAACCGAACGAAGATACCATAATAAAACCGAATGAAGATACCTTAATGACACTTTTGCTTTTTGTCCGTTGATTTTAGTCCGTTTCGCTTTTTGTACCATAATTTTGCTTTTTGTCCGACACTTTCGCTTTTTGTACGTGAATTTTGTCCGTTTTGCTTTTTTAGCTCACCTGGCCCAGAGGTCTAATTGAGCTTTTATCATTGCTTGTCATCCACCGTCGTCGTTAAATCTAAAATCTAATCTATGATTACTTAGCTTACTTGTTATATATAACGACTTAGATAACAACTAAGCTAACTTGTTTTAACGACTTAACTAACTAGTTTACTCTAAAACTTCTTATTGTAAATACACTTTTTTAACAGAGTTATGTTTGATTGTAATACTTTTTTAAATTCATTGATATTTTCCTCTTGTATCACATATTAATTTGTAAAATTCAACTGTAACCGAGACTAGTTCCACATTTGATTCTATTTCTCTTTCTTTTTCGGGAGTAATAACCGGGGATACAGTCATGTTTCTTTGGTAGGTACATGCATACTCTATTTATAAGAAATATAAAGAAAACTTAATCAAATTTATGGATTTTAAAAGTATCGCATTTCAGTGAGAAGGGGGAAAAATAACAATAACTTCTACTTTTGCCGCCCTACAGACTTGACCAATTTTAATATAAACACTGTTGATGTATTTATTTTAAATGTTTCTAGTTAAAAGTGTTTTATATTTAGAAATGCACTATCTGTACATAAGATATTGTGCACATCTATTTCGTTATAAAAATTAAGTAAATGCTAATTATTGAGTTTGCAAACTTTCGAGGCGATCATAAACAAACCGAAGCATGGACCATCAATCTAAGGTTGTATGGCTCATCGATATGGCGCATCGATACTGTAATTCAAATTATGAACATCAATTCAGTGGTTGTCGTTTGTTTATGTGTTACCTTTTTGTTTTTCGTTCTTCTTTGTACATAAATCAGGCTGTTAGTTTTATCGTTTGAATTGTTTTACATTGTCATTTCGGGGCCTTTTATAGCTGACTATGCGGTATGGGCTTTGCTCATTGTAAAAGGCCGTACGGTGACTTATAGTTGTTAATTTGTGTGTCATTTTGGTCTCTTGTGGAGAGTTGCCTCATTGGCAATATGATACCACATCTTCATTTTTATATCAACATTATCACTCTGCTTTTCACTAGTCCTATCGATCGTAGTAGTCTTCCCATTCGGAGGAGTAAAATATGTATTGGCAACTGCATCGATTTAGATACGGATTTTCCGTGACTTAATTTTAGCGACCATATTGTTCTTATAACGATTCTGTGTTATTTTTGTATCTCTATGCCTATATATAAATAAGAAGATGTAGTATGGTTGCCAATGAGATAATTCTCCACAAGAGACCAAATGACACAGAAATTAACAAATGTAGGTCACCGTACGGCCTTCAACAATGAGCCGAAAATCCATAAATCCATAAATCTATAAAAGGCCCCGAAAGGACACATGTTTAACAATACAAACGAGAAAATGTATGTACAACAAATGAACGAAAACCAAATATGTTTAACACATCAACAATCGATTACCACTGAATTACAGGCACCTGATTTGGGACAGGCACAAACAGCATAGAATGTGGTGGGTTAAACATGTTAGCAGGATCCTGGGACAGTGGTGTTACAGTACTGAACTGAACAGAACGAACTATAAAAATCAGTTGAAAAGGGCTGAACTTATCAGATGGATACAAATAGAAATACTACACATAGTGGACGCTATCTTCCGTAACATGGTTGTATGCGTGTTGTTCATTGTTCACTCTAAGAGGAAGTCGTTTGCTGCCTCAATTTCTGAACATTCACACAGTCAGTCAGATGTTAGCAACCGAAGCTTGTGTTTATAGTGGTCTAGGTCCATATATCCATTTTTTAGTACGGTAATTCAATAGATATGTTCTGCTTTACTGATGATACTTCTCATACATTTCCTTTCACCCCGGTTTACCATCTTCTTTACCATGCATTTTTGTTGACAGAAAATACTGTTACACAAAGAAGAAAATGAAACAAAAAAACAGTCCACAAAACATTACCTCCATGTAGCCCAAACTCGGACTTAGCAAAACGAACCCCACCATAAATAGGAGATGAACTCATGTGCGCCGTATTGATAGAATTGATTACAGAAGAAGACATTTTATTTCCAATTATTCAATTATGTATAAAAACTTTTATCTTCAAATAAATGTATTTTTTTATTGCAGATATCCAGCTAGTTTAGGACAAAGAGAGATAACTCTGGTATTTTATATTTCAGAACCACGGATTGACAAGTAATCCAAATTGTCAGACAAATAAAAATGAAGAGAAATGTCTTTATTAGTCATTAACCATAAAAATATTTCCAAAATCATTTATCTTCAATTTTCTTTCATTTAGGTTAAGCTAATAATTTAAAAGAGTCTAAATTTGTCTAAATATTTTAGCCGAAATCGTCAAATCCAGCCTGTATCGTTATGAAACACACTTAGATTTTTTTTTATCCTGGTATCTATGAGCAGTTCAACTATCGTTCACAACTTGCATTGATGATATTTTTATTTTCAAATCTAACAAAACAGTATCGGTTTAAGTAATCACAAAGTATACTGAGGAAATACGTAGGACTATTCTCCTCTTTAATCGTTCCAATCATATGGTCGTTAAATTAAAATATTGATAAGTCTATATAATATCCTCACATAAAATATCAACAATTTAGGATATATCAATTACATGTTTTGCAAGGACGTCTCAAACCAACATGATTTATTATGTATCCGAGAGACAATAAATCGTTGCTTTGACCCGTTGTTAAGCATGTACATTACATGTAGGTTACATTTTGTTTTCAGTTAAAGACTAAAAATCCATCAAAAAGGCAGTGTTGAGCAATCTTAAGGCATTTAATGATTTGATCAGCTGCTAAAGAAATACATGAACATTTTGTTAACACCTTCCTAATATGAAAATGTATTATGATTGCCAAATGGACGACCACCAAGTAGAGACAAAATGACGTCGATATAAGAAAAACTAGGTCACGTTACGAACTTCAACAATGAGGAAAACCCATGCCGTAAAAAGTAAGCTATAAAAATGCCATGATATTACTTTTTTAATGAAAAAAAATGGAGAAAAAAAAACGAAAACATAAGCCCGAAATTTTCAAACCAACATATAAAAAAAAAATCAATCTGTAACCCAAAGTAAGCCTGTCAAAATCACTTACTACGCTATAAACAAAATAAATTTTGGACAGTACCCAATCAAATAAAAATAACTGACAGAATCCAGATCACCTCCCCCCCCCCCCCAAAAAAAAAATATCTTGGAGGTCGACTACTTGATTTTCCAGGAGTGCCACGGTTGGGGGTTTAAGTATGAGCTTTCAAATCTGAATATTCAGGCCCGGAAAGATCTTTTAATAAATAATATTGACAAATATAAGATGAACATGAAATAATTATGTTGAAAAGTGAAAATACTATTTCGCGCGAAAGCAGAAAAAGATGAACATATATAGGAACAGATTGAAATGAATATCATATCTGCAACCCCTCGTCATCCAGATGTCAATTCTAATTCCGAATATCATATCTGCAACCTCCCTCGTCTTCCAGATTTCAAGCAAATGTAATGTAAACGCCAATTAGATATCTCCCCAAACTGACATCAATACTTAGCGAACTTTGATAAGGGGATGACACGCTTTGAAAATATAGGATATAAGGAGATAAACTAAGATGTGGGATATAATAAAAAAAAATGAATTTGAGGGAAGAGTGGGAAAATATCTTCAAAAGGATTATCTCTGTGTCAGCCCTTTACGTCATTCTCAAATCAAAAGGGCCTAAACATTTCTTGAACTTTGACAGAGTCACAAAGTGGAAAAATACTGGCTGTCAGCAGAATTTCTTCACGCAAGTGGCTGTAAGCTTGAGTACACAGCGGTCAAATTCATTTTACAGAAGTTGATTACAAAAAAAAAACCACCCGACAATCTTTTTCAAATATGATAATTAAAGTTTCATAAAAAGCCATTAAAAATTTTAATCACACCATGTGTATGTTTCTAGTTTTTAAGATCAATGAAATTGCAATTCAAATGTTTAGTTTTTTTTCTTCACCTTAATGGTAAGGAAAAGAATACTACACTATGTAAATATCAGACCAATTGGACAACTTGTAGTCTTGGTACCGTGTTTCTATTCCTTTTTCAGTTTTTACGGGAAATGGAATCCTTTTTCATAATTGTTTTGAATTTTGCATTTGTAATAGTTTAAAATAATTCGCCTAAAATTTAAATACTTAGATTTCTTTAAAAACGATTTGAGCATATTTTAATTTGACATAAGAAGAAACCCAGAATATTCGTTGATCTGTTCTATGCTCTTGCAGTTTAACCAAAGATGAAGAACTGGTTATGCTTTCATTGTTTTACGTAAAAAGTAAAAAAAAAAAAAAAAAAAATCAAATCAAAACTTGGAGAAAAATTCAAAAACGGAAAGTCAGTAGTCCAATGACAAAATATGGCCTTACAGACAACGTTGTATTGCTGTGTCGTTCAAGTGCTATACTAATTTTTAACATCTATTGTATCCGCAATCCGTTATTGTGAAACTACTTAATCTAGGGGCGGTGGACACTAAAAAAATCCACAGATCTGTTGGAGTTAATTTAATCTAAGTTTCCTTCTCTTGCAATTGTGAGAGAACACTTGAGACTTTTCTACGCTTTACACAGATATTTATAGATTAACTCAACGGGATTGATTTTCTGATTTCGAGAAAAGCAATCGAGTTGAGATTACCAATGATAATCTGTTTATCTCTATTTACCTATGACGATGATGTCAATTTCATGTCAATTTCATTAGCACCGCCATGATCCTCCTTAGTTTTTAGCGATAATTTTCCATCTCAAGCGATTAGCATGATATGAAAAATTATCACACAAAAAAATGAAAGAACAAATGCACAAAATAGCGATAATCCCAATTACAAACTAAAAGACAAAGTATAAAAATTGGTCCTGACTTATCTCATAAAATGAATGGCCAACATATAAGATACACTTTATCTTGATGATTTCAAATACTAAATTATGGAAGAGTGATAATAAGTCATTCTTAACGAATTATAAATTTTTCTACCTCAGGAATAGATTAGCTGAGCTGTATTTGGCAAAACTTTTAGGAAATTTTGGTCCTCAATGCTCTTCAATTTTGTACTTTTTTGGCCTTTTTAACATTTTATGATTTGAGCGTCACTGATGAATCTTTTGTAGACGAAACGCGCGTGTGGCGTAAATATGAAATTTCAATCCTGGTATCTATGATGAGTTTATTAAACAAAGTTTGGTGTCTTTATTTATCAAATCTGATCTTATCGAACTCAAAATACAGGGTACCAACGGTACAGTGCAAATTGAAGCAGGATCTGCTTGGGACAGGATCTGCTTAACCCTTCCGGAGCACCCAAGATCACCCCCAGTTTTTTTGGTGGGGTTCGTGTTGCTTATTCTTTAGTTTTATATGTTGTGTCATGTGGACTATTGTTTGTCTGTTTGTCTTTTTCATTTTCAGCCATGGCGTTGTCAGTTTATTTTCGATTTAAGAGTTTGACTGTCTCTCTGGTATCTTTCATCCCTCTCTTGAGTTATCTCCACGAGAGATCTGCAACTTAAAATCCTTCATTTTATCAACATATATATATCTACTTCAAGGTATACACAAAAATCTAAATAGAAATAAATCACGATTTCATTCATTGAAAACTCTACCCAGGATTTTTTTTGGGGGGAGGGGGTTTGACGCCAACAAACTAGTTTAACCTCACCACACTTAATATGTAGAATTGAGAATGGAAAAGGTGAATGTTTCAAAGAGACAACAACCCTACCAAAGAGTAAAAAACAGCCGAAAGCCTCAAAGGGTCTTAATTCAAAGCAGCTAGAAAATCCCGCACCGAAGATGTGCTTCAGCTGGCCTCTTAGCAAAACTGTGTACTAGTCAGGAGCATATATTTCAGTGGTTGATGCTTAAAATTGTGTGACATATTTGGTTTTTGTTTATTATTTTGTACACGAATTCGGTCGTTAGTTTTCTCGTTTGAATTGTTTTTACATGTTTCATTTTGGGGCCTTGTTAAAGATAACTATCATGCGGTATTGGATTTGCTCATTGTTGAAAACCGTGGACGATTACCTATATTGGCTCAATTTCCATTGTTTAGAACGTTTCCAACCAATAAAAACGTTTTGGTGTACGGCTTTTGAAAATATTACCCAGAATGCATTAGATTCTGAAACGGCGAATTAGACCTTCTCCATTTTGTTCAGCAAATAACAACTTCTGCTTATGGTATAACGCGTATTATATCTCCCTGGTTCAGGTGATAACATATCCTACGTATTTTAACAGGTTAATTAAATCCTCATTGAATAAGGAAATATGACTCTAATGTATTATATCAAGTTAATTGGATCTTGTTCACAAAAAAAATCTCTCCTACGTATTATACAAATTGAATGAGATCTTCCTCCTTGGTATGGTAAAAAAAACTCTACGTATTATATCAAGTTAATTAGATCTTTCTCTATGTTTCAGCAAATATCATTTCTTCTGTGGTTCACAAATACAATTTCCTACGTATTATATCAAGTTAATTAGATTTTCCTCCATTGTTCAGCATATAATATCGCCTACGTATTATATCAAGTTAATTAGATTTTCCTGCATTGTTCAGCATATGATATCGCCTACGTATTATATCAAGTTAATTAGATTTTCCTCCATTGTTCAGCATATGATATCGCCTACGTATTATATCTAGTTAATCTGATCGTCTTTTCTTGTACACAAAACAAATATCGCCTACGTATTATATCAATTTAATTAGATTTTCCTCCATTGTTCAGCATATGATATCGCCTACGTATTATATCTAGTTAATTTGATCGTCTTTTCTTGTACACAAAACAAATATCGCCTACGTATTATGTCAAGTTAATAAGATTTTCCTCCTTGGTTCAGAAAATACAACTCATTGACAAGATAATTAAATCTTCGTCTTTCGTTCAGCAAATAACATCTCCTGCGTATTATATTAAATTAACTAGATCTTCCTCCTTGGTTCAGCAAATAACATTACCTACATATTTTATCAAGTTAATTGTATCTTTCTCCAGGTTCAAGAAAAAACATCTCCTACATATTTTATCAAGTTAATTATATCTTTCTCCTGGTTCAGGAAATACTATCTCCTACATATTTTATCAAGTTAATAAGATCTTTGTCCTTGGTTCAGGAAATAACATCTCCTTCATATTTTATAAAGATAATTATATCTTTCTCCTGGTTCAAGCAAATAATATCTCCTTAGTATAATATGAAGTTAATTAGCTCTTTCTCATTGTTCAAACATACCATCTCCGACATATTTTATCAAGTTAATTTGATCTTCCTCCATGTTTCAACAAATATCATTTCTTGTGTGGTTCCCGAATACAATTTCCTACGTATCATTTCAAGTTAATTAGATTTTCCTCCATGGTTTACTAATAGGATCACCTACGTATTATATCAAGTTAATTAAATCTTCGTCTTTCATTCAGAAAATACAACTCCTACATATTATGTCAAGTTGATAAGATTTTCCTTCTTGTTCAAGCAAATAACATCTCCTACATATTATATTAAGTTAATTAGATCTTCGTCCTTGGTTCAACAAATATCATTACTTGTGTGGTGCACGAATACAATTTCCTACGTATCAGATCAAGTTAATTAGATTTACCCCCATGTTTCAACAAATAACATGTCCTACATATCATATAAAGTTAATTAGATCTTCGTCCTTGATTCAGAAAATATCATCTCGTATGAGTTATTTAAAGTTAATTTTGAACATCGGGATCACCCTTGGTTCACCAAAAAAAAAAAAAAAAACCGTCTCCTACATATTTTATCAAGTTAATGAGATCTTTCTCATTGTTCAAGCAAATGACATCTCCTACGTATTATATCAATGAGATCTTCCTCCAGGTTTCAACAAATATCATTTATTGTGTGGTTCAAGAATACAACTTCATACGTATTATATCAAGTTAATTAGATTTTCCTCCATTGTTCAGCATATGATATCGCCTACGTATTATATCTAGTTAATTTGATCGTCCTTTCTTGTACACAAAACAAATATCGCCTACGTATTATGTCAAGTTAGGGAGCTACCATTTGATTTATATGGGGGGGGGGGGGCAAAAAAAAAAGTCAGGACGACAATTTAGGTAAAAAAAGGTCAGGATAAGCTAAAAAAAAAAAAAGGCAGGACCGATTAGAGTGAAAAATAAAAATGCAGGACAGAGATTACAGCTAAAAAAAAAAATGCAGGACAAAATTTTTCATCCTAGCCCCCCCCCCCCCCTAAAAATCAAAGGGTAGCTCCCTTAAGAAGATTTTCTTCCTTGGTTTAAAAATACAACTCTTGCGTATCATATCAAATTAATTAAATCTACGTCTTTCGTTCAGCAAATAACATCTCCTGCGTATCATCTTAAATTAACTAGATCTTCCTCCTTGGTTCAGCAAATAACATTACCTACGTATTTTGTCAGGTGAATAAGATTTTCCTTCTTGATTAAGTAAATAACATCTCCGACGTATTATATCAAGTTGATCGGATCTTGTTCATTGGTCCATCACATAACACCTCCTACGTATTATATCTAGCTAATTAGCTCTTCCTAGTTGTTCAAGCAAATAACATCTCCCACGTATTATATAAAGTAAATGTGATTTTCCTCCATGTTTCAACACATATCATTTCTTTTGTGGTTTACGAATATAATTTCCTACGTGTGATATCAAGTCAATTTGATTTTCCACCATGATTCAGCAAAAAATATCTCCTACATATCTTATTAAGTTAATTAGATTGTCTATCATTGTACAAAAAACAAATATCGACTACGTATTATATTAAGTTAAATAGATTTTCCTTCATGGTTTTAACAAATCAAATCTCCTTCGTCTTAAATTTAATTAATGAGATATTCGTCCTTTGATCACAAAATAATATCTCCTACGTATTACACCAAGTTAGTTAGATTTCCTCTGGTTTACCAATATAATTTCCTACGTATTATATCAAGTTAATTTAATCTTCGTCTTTCGTTCAGCAAATAGCATCTCCTGCGTATTATCTTAAGTTAACTAAAAATTCCTCCTTGATTCAGTAAATAACATTACGTACGTATTGTAACAAGTTAATTACATCTTCGTCCATGGTTCAGCATATAACATCTCCTTCATATTATATCAAGTTAATTTGACCTTCCTCCTTGGTTAAGTAAATGGAATCTCCTACGCATTATATTAAGCTAGTTAGATCTTCCTCCATGGTCAAGCAATAGGATCTCACATTGTTCAAGCAAATAGAATCTATGCATTTTATAAGGATTATCATATTCACCCTTTTGGTTCTACAAATCTCTATGCTATCTACATACGACGTGCCTGGAGCTCTTTAGACCCCAAAATAACCTTGAAATTATGTAATTTGTAATCGATCTAACCCTTTTGTTTCATGATGTAACCTCTTCGGTTGTAATATTTAGGATAAGACCTACATCTTTCAAAAACTTATATATCCACCTATGATACCAAACATTGTATTCCTCCAGAAATGTTTTGAAGCACTTCAATTGGCAAAACTTTTTATGATTTGTGAACATGCCTTCGTCTTTGGTTTCCACAAAATTTGCTCAAATTCCAAGAAGTTTATTTTTGATCATACGTTTCTCTTAAGCTTCACAAATGAAATTTAACATTATTTTGTATTCTCACAACTACACGTCTTAGTTTTATCATTTGATTTTGACATTTGATTAGGGACTTTCCGTTTGAATTTTCCTCTAAGTTTAGTATTTTTGTGATTTTACATTTTTTTGTTAACACACTTATTTGGCCGTTTTAACTTTTTTGGATTCGAGCGTCACTGATGAGACTTTTGTAGACGAAACACACGTCTGGTGTAAATACAAAATTTAATACTGGTACCTATGATGAGTTAATTTAGCATTCTTGATCATTCGCCGTTTTATTATGTCAATGAGAGTAACCTCTGTGGTTCCACAAAATATTTCTTACATTATATTTTAATAAATCTGTTATTCTTTTTATCAGGATCTACCTGATTAAATCTTCGTGTAAGATTACCCGTTATGTTATTACGCGTTTCGTCTACATAAGACCAATCAGTGACGCTCAGACCAAAATAGTTATAAAGCAAAACAAGTACAAAAGAGGGACAAAAGATACCAAAGGGACAGTCAAACTCATAAATCTAAAACAAACTGACAACGCCATGGCTAAAAATGAAAAAAAGACAAACAACAGCACACATGACACAACATAGAAAACTAAAGAATAAACAACACGAACCCCACTAAAAACTAGAGGTGGTCTACAAAGTTGAAGAGCATTGATAATAAAAAATTCCAAAAAGTTTTAACAAATACGTCCTTCATATGGCGCCTAAACAAATACCTATATTAGTTCAGTGGTAATGGACGTCATTGTTCCAAACACATTGACTAAACTAATTGTGATCGTTTAATGTTTGTTAAATTTTGACAAAATATTGGCTTTGTCCCTTCGACAACTTGCACCACACACTTTATTGGAAACCATTCAATGGATACAAAGCAGTTTGACAAACACTTATTTTGAATTAACATGAAAATTTAGAAGCTTAATATTTCTTTAACAATATAGCATGATTAAAACATTCAGCTGATTTTTACAATTTTATCTCCATGAAGTTAGTATAATCACGTTAAAAGATCTTCGTTTTCCATTCCACAAATAAATAAATAAAAGAATAAAGTAAAGTTTTGTTCCCATCTGAACCCCAAAGTCAATATGTATAGCAGACATTAATTGTATCAGTTTTATATTTTAAATCAAGTTTGATCTGAAATAGGATTCATCAATGTCAGCTTTAGTGAGTGGACATCATTTATATAGAGAAACGTGATGCTAATAGATAATATAAAAAAGAAGATGTGGTATGATAGCCAATGAAACTACTCCCCACAAGAGACCAAAATGACAGACATTTACAACTATGGGTCACCATACGACGTTCAACAATGAGCAAAACCAATACCACATAGTCAGCTAGAAAAAAGCTCCTGTATGAATTCTACCTAATATGAATAGAGGAACTAGTCATCAAGAAGATGAATACCATTCCCCGTTATATTGTCATTTAAAATAAGATCTAGTACTCCAGTCTCTGGTACCACAAATTATATCGCACATTGTATGACAATTTATCAATTTTATTTCTTTCATTTTACAAATTGTTGTCAATTCGTTTAATTTGTTTTCAGTTTTTGATTTTGCCAATTGATTAGGGAATTTTCGTTTTAAATTTTCCTCGGAGTTTGGTATTTTTGTGATTATACTTTTAACATTCGATATCTTATCGTCTTAATTATATGTTTCACTTTATTTCTGAAAAAAATATCTTACATCATTATTCAAACAAAAGAATATCTACTATACATTTTTGGTTACACAAATTACAGTTACCTTCTCTGTGGTAGGACATCCTGGTACTCGGTGAAACAAGAGCAACATAAATAAGTAAATTGAAGATTTTAACTGTCTAAATGATTTATATACATGACTAAATCATCGGAAAATAGTAACCCCCCTAAATTGCACTGGTCATATACTAGTATTTGATTTTACTTATTTTGGCTGCTCGTAATTAACCGAGTACCAGTATGTCCTATCACAGGGTAGGAATCTGTCGAATATTTGTAGAACTCGGAGTCAAAAAGCGGTAATATGAAAATGGTGTTTTTGCTGCTCGTAATTAACCAAGTACCAGTATGTCCTATCACAGTGTAGGAATCTGTCGAATAATTGTAGAACTTTGTGGTCAAAAAGAGGTAATACTGTGGATTCATTTATTTCCGTAGGTACCAATTTTCGTGGATAGAGGAAAACTTGGATATTTGTGGATATTTAAAAATTCGTGGTTCTGACAAAATCCACATGCATTCCTTTAGAAAAGATGCATTCCGTTGAACTTTTAAATTCATTGTTTCCCTATACCCACGAAAATTGGTATTCGACGAATATCAATGAATCCACAATATGAAAATTGTCTTTTATATACAATATATAAATACTCCTACCTCTTTGGTTCCACAAATTAAAAGAATTAACATTGAACACCATTTTGTAGAATGTTAATCAAACCACTTTCCAACACACTATGAATCATGCAAAAGTCCAAATAAACAAAACATCTTAACATTTACCATTACCAAGAAATAAAAAGGTGTGAACTACGTAGACAACACCTGTTGATCTAAGGTGTGTTTGACAGTTTGTAAAACTATTGAAAAAATTGTCACTGTGTTATGAGGAATATCTTAATGCCAACAATTCTAAAGACATAATTCAAATAGGTGGCAAACTATATCAACAATCCATAAGTTGCAATGAAAAATGGATGACTTTGAAAACTGGATTAAACTGGATCAAAAAGTCAACAATTCTCAAGACATACTTCAAAAGGTGATAAACTGTATAACTAACTTATGAGATTCAAAATTAAATATGGATGGTTTTGAGAACTAGAATAAACAGATTTTCTCTATTGATATGAATGGTTCATCGTTCTTAATAATCTTGTTATTCATTTTTTGACTTTCTGAACCTTTTGGATTTGAGAGCCTTTCGCGCTTCAGGTGCAGGAAATTGATATATTTTTCTTTAATGCAATGACCATGCTGGCTAAAATAGATTTTTTCCCTTAAGAAGTTACAGTTATGAATAATTAAAAAGCAAATAAATGAACAAAGAAAAGGAAATTTCACCTGAATCGAAGGTTTGAGCCGTGCAAAAGTTCAGGGGTAGGAATCAACAAAAACAACTGCACACATTTACAAAAACAGTTGCTGAAAGTTATCAAACCATTCTGTAATTATATGAGTAGTAACAATTGAAACAGTTTAAGTACAAGAGACTTGAACTTGCATGACTTTTGGTTTAAATATTTTGCAGGAACAGTGATATGATAGTTCAATTCAATTAAATCTAGTCTTTCTTTAATGAGGCCAAGTCGATTAGTTTGTAATGGCCAAAGATCACAATTGATATAGTTCCCTTTAATCTAAGTCTTTTGAAGTTTTATTTTTTCTCTGTGCTTTCTTGTTCATTTCTTAGTTTTCATTGGGTAGAAATGAAAGAAGAGAGGTAACATAAATATTTGGATATTGTTTTTTAACTGAATTGTTGTTATGGTATTAGAAATTAGACAAATTGCAAAAAGATGGTATTAACTGTTCTCGGAACATATCATCATAGTTATCAAAGGTTCCTGAATTATAATGTAATACACCAGACGCGCGTTTCGTCTAAGACTAATCAGTGACGCTCAGATCAAAATAGCTATTAAGCCATAAAAGTACATAGTTGAAGAGCATTGAGAACAAACAATTCCCCAAATTTGTGCCAAATAAGGCTAATGTAATGAAAGCCTGGGATAAGATAGGTGGATTAGCTAAATTTGTAAGATTCTACAGTGCAACTTTTCTGAATGATCGATATATTTTTGGGCTATTACTGTAAGATGCTTTAGTGCAACCTTTCTGAATGTTGGATACATTTTCGGCTATTACTGTAAATTACACACACATAACATTTAGCAAAAAGAAATAGTGCATTTTTATAATGAGAAAAAACGTTATGACGAAGTAATGTTACATTAATTGTGGTCTATTGCCTAGTGCTCAATAGTAATTATTGTTTGTCTGATGTTATAAATGACACTATGATATAAACTGTAAACTGTATTTCAAAGAAACTCATTAGTAAAGAAAAATGGATAGCTGAAATTTATAACTTAAAACAATCTATTGCTGAAGTTTGGATTCACATCATTAGAAACGAAAATTCTGTTAGAAGTACTGTAAATGGGAGAGAAATAATATTACACGACAAGATTGTTATTTTGAGACCACGTGTTTTTAAAAATAAATTCATAAGTTTTTTACAAAATTGATATGAATTTATTGGATAACTATTTATTTAAATATTTAAATGAAAGTAAATTAAACATCTTAAGATGTAAATAATTACTGTTTATTATTCAAACGAAAAATCTTTTTTAACAATTGGAAATAACAAACAAAAATATGTGTAATTTTTTTAACAAGAGTTTAATTAATCATTTTCTACATAAGAAAATGTCTGTATCAAGTCAGAAATATGACAGTTGTTATCTTTTCGTTTTCTGTGCTTTAGTTTTTGATTTTGCCATTCGATTATGATTCCTTCCGATTTGAATTTTTCTCGGAGTTCAGTATTTTTGTGATTTTACTTTTTCCTTAAATAAACTTACTTGTATCTTTTTGTTTTACGTAATGATATCTTCATTGCATATTTGCTGTTATATCTTATTAAGTTTATAGTTTATTTTATAGTACATTTAGTATACGTCACTTAAGTTTAGTTCATGAAAAAGGAAAATCACGTCATTTTGTCCCGTTTTGGCAGTTGCTAAATTGGCCATCTTACCACATCTATTTCAATACAGTCTTTATGACTGATTTATATGTCAATATTTTTTTCCTCGTAAAAATTGAAATTGTTTTTTCTACGATATTTCCAATGATTTGAATTGTAATGTCGTTTAAGACACCAATAATGAAACTAACAATTTTTTTTTTACTTCCTTCGACGACAAAAGTGACATTTGAAATATTGTTTTATTTTGGATAATTATTTTCGCTGACTGTCTGACGATGTAGACTATTTTTTGGTCTTTTACAAATAATGCCGACTTCAATTAAATGTATTTTGAGGTTTCATGACACCTAAAGTGAGTGTTGTTTTTTGGTTTTTATTGTTTTCTGCAATGGTACTTTATTACAAGAACATGTAGATGTAGCTAGTATCCTATTTCACAGCGGTATACGACTGTTACCGTTATTAGTCAGTCTTTAAAAAAAAAATGTGTCGTATTTTAAGTATCTTTCCAAGATATATTTTTTTTCATTCTGTTAATTGATGCACTGTGCAAGTTTTGTTTTAGTTTTACGGCATAGTATCTATATAGAACTAAAGAATAATTGAAAACAACACGTTTAATAATTTCTTGCGTCCGAAGCGCTTTTCTGGATTTACCTTCATCCGGAACGCTCAAAGCCAAACATTTGAAATCCGAGGATGTATAAGTAACGAACCCGTACAAGAGCTATATGACAAAAATACCTAAAATAAAAAGCCAAATTTATCTAAAGTCAACTTTGCCTGAGGAAGTTGAAACCTTAGTTTCTTAATAATTTCAAAATTTATAAAGAAAATTTTGTTAAATCATGTCAGTTCTGAAGTACTGACTACAGAGCTGATGATACCCTCGGGGACTGATAGTCCAGCAGCAGAGGTTTCGACTCGGTGATGTAAATAATTGAAAACAACACGTTTAATAATTTCTTGCGTCCGAAGGTTTCCTTCACCACAACTCGGCCGTTTCCGTTCCTTCGAAGAAGAATATTAGCGGATTGATACGAGGATTGCCGATTGAAGGAAGTTTGTGCAAACTGATTACCGCCCACCCACCCAAGTTTTAGCGTGCACCAAGTCAGCCTACCAGGACAATCTATTGTTCGTCTTTGCTTTTTTTCCCCTCTGAATAGTGGGAATGTTAGTCGTTAATGTTGTTTGATGTGCAGTTTTGTAAGCAGGATCTGCTTACCCTTCCGGAGCACCTGAGATCACCCCTAGTTTTTTTGTGGGGTTTATGTTGCTTATTCTTTAACTTGCTATGTTGTGTCATGTGTACTATTGTTTGTCTGTTTGTCTTTTTCATTTTTAGCCATGGCGTTGTCAGTTTATTTTAGATTTATCAGTGTGATTGTCCCTCTGGTATCTTTCGTTCTTCTTTTATTAACTTTGTTCTTTCCTGTTCGTCTTAAATGATTTACCGGTTTTATCCTACACCAAGCAACAGACTAAACAAAAATTTATTAAATGGACGTTCAAAAACAAATTTGAGCCTCTATTGTTATAAGCGTTTATAATACAGTTAAAATATACCTTATGTGATTTGCATTCATATGGGGTACAGCTATTTCACTAATTGGCGGTATTTTTCAACTACTGTAATTTTCTTAATATCTATGACGAGCCTAGGTGGTCGAGTGGTCTAGCGCGACGGACATAGTGCAAAGAGAGTTGGTGCCACGATATCACAGTAGCATGACGTAAAATCCCGACTAGGGAGGAATACAAAATTTGCTTCTGCAAGTTTACAAATCTAACAACTTTTTTGGCTGATATTTAGACGACTTATATATTAAAGGTTCCACGACAACTTGCTATTCCTGTTGTACATTTTAAATTTATTGATCATGATGGTCTGTTTGTTTCATCTTATTTCTATAATATGTCTCAACTGCTTCAATAAATGGTTTTTAGCAGCGATGGCTTAGTCTTCAAAGCAATTCATACCTTTGTAACATCTAAACTAAGAAAGGAATAAATATATCACAAAACATGTTTTTTTGTTTGTCAAAGACTATAAATGATAAAGGTTATAACTACACAGTTATTGCTAAATCATTGTGTCTCCAATTGTTTATTTAGAAAGGACATCATATCGCCAATTCCTGTTTTTTCATTTAATTTTTCAGTATGTGTGTTGAACTTTAGTTTTTTTTCATGTCAACAGGTAAAGTTCATTGAACTTGCTCTCAATAACTGCACCCAGTCTTTGCTAATATATTATGTATTGTGATTATAAAAAAAAAACCTACTCAAACAATAAGACATGAAAAACAATAAATGAAATCGACACTGCGTAATGATCGATACGATAATTTTTATCCCTATTAATGAGTCTTAGATCTTTTTGTGAAAATAATAGCTTTTTATAAACGACCCCCCCCCCCCCAACAAAAAAACCCTTTCATTGAAAGACTCTATTTGCAGGCATAACTTTTTGGATAACTATAATTAACTACAATAAATTTATAATTACATCAAAAGAATATTCTATTACGTTAAATAGATGATGATAATTCATAATTTAGGACATTATAAAAAGTAAAATCACAAAAATACTGAACTCAGAGGAAAATCAATTCGGAAAGTCCATAATCACATGGCAAAATCAAATAACAAAACGCATCAAAAACGAATGGACAAGAACTGTCATATTCCTGACTTGGTACAGGCATTTTGAAATGTAGAAAAATTGTGGATTGAACCTGGTTTTATATCTAGCTAAACCTCTCACTTGTATGACAGTCCCATCAATTTCCGTTAAATTGTCACCGATGCGTGTACAAAACAAACATACATAATTTTAAAAATGTCAAAATAGGGGTACAGCAGTCAACATTGTGTTATCATCTTAATAACTATAAAAACAACAAATGTAACGAAGAAGCACAAAAAGGCATACATCAAATTAACATTCTCATTTTGATTATGTTATACGATTTTATTTGTCTATGTAAAATGCACCCATCAAGGAAGGAGGGTTTTGAGTACTGGTGTAAAATTGCACGTTTGAAATTCACACAGGTAGACATGAAATAATTTTGTCGTTCAAAGTATGACGGGATGCATAAATACAGTCACACAAAACAGATATAACAAAAACTGACTAAACAGTATAAAGTAATAATAAATAAAATAATTGTGTGGTTCAAAGTATGACGGGATACATAAGTACAGAGTCACGTCAAATGTATATCACAAAAAAAGTAGGTTAACAGTAAAAGTACTATTAAAAAATAAAATAAAAGATAATAATGAAGAATTCTGGATAGTTAAAAATTTAATTTAACCCTGACACATTCAAATTATGTGCATGCCTCAAGTCAGGAGCCTGTTCTTTAGTGGTTGTTGTTGGTACATGTCTCTCATGTTTGGTTTTTGTAAATTGTTTTGTTATTAAAGACTTTGGTCCAGTAGCCTTTTACACAACACCGTAAAATATATCATATAGAAAGAGCAGGTGCGATATTTTTTAATTTACAAGTATTGTTCGAAAGAAATGTACGAATAAAATGTGCTATCGGGCCATTTATAAATATATATATTTATGTATATAACTGTGTCATATAAACAAACTTATGAAACATGTTTTCAATACACTTTCTTTGCATAACAGTAGTACTGAGAACGTTGACTTTCACCTTAACAAATTTAATAAATGTTTTGAAGAAAAATTTCAAAACACAATTTTTGAATTTGATACGACTGTCATACAAGTGAGGTGTTTAGCTAGCTATACAACTAGGTTCAATCTACCATTTTCTAATTAAGAAAATGCCTGTATCAAGTCAGGAATAAGACAATTGTTGTCCATTCGTTTGATGTGTTTGAGCTTTTGATTTCTACATTTGATTCGGGATTTTCTGTTATGAATTTTGAGTTCAGTATTTGTGTGATTTCACTTTTTATTACATTTCAAAATCAATTAACAATGTACAACTTTGTGTTATATAGTGTAAGCAGAATTATATCAATGTATAATCCAAACAGTAAGATATTTACTAAACAACTACAAATTATAATATTTATGTACTCGTTGTACCTGTCTATGTGATTTTGTTTACTTGCAAATTGGAATTAACAATTCAATATATGAATAATAAAAACACAATTGAACTTGTGGATAATGTTAAATCTTGATCATTCTTTTAAAAATGATATAATTTATATAAGATTTCTTCACCAATTAAAACGAATTGTTGTCCATTCGTTTGATGTGTTTTATCGTTTACTTTTGCCATTTGATTTATGAACTTTCCGTTTTGAATTTTCCTTATTGTTCAGTATTTTTGTGATTTCACTTTTTTTGAAACCCGGTCTTAAATATAACACACATTACCTTAGCCGTATTTGGCACAACTTTTTGGAATTTTGGATCCTCAATACTTTTTAACTTTGTACTTGTTTGGCTTTATAAATATTTTGACATGAGCATCACTGATGAGTCTTATATAGACGAAACGCGCGTCTGGCGTACCAAATTATAATCCTGGTACCTTTGATAACTATCTCCTCCATAGAAATCCAACAATGCACTACCTTCACCTACATCTTGGATTAGAAATCGGAATATTTTTTTAAAACTAGCCGAAAAGAAATGGTACACCAAAGAAAAAGTGATCATTATACCGATAGTTCTCATAGACAACATATTTTTTGATTGTAGGAGTATAATTTTCATATTAATTTCATATGATTAAGTGTTTCTTATAATACTTATGAAAAAAGAAGATCAATTTATCTAATTAATATAATTTCACATAAGTATATTAAAAACTAAGAATTAGGTTGTTTTGTTTTTGCTGTGTTTGATTACGTTTGATTTTATCAGTTTTTGTGGACTTTGTATGTATGTATGTCCTGTATATCTATCCTTTAGTAGGATCACCACGATGGGTTAAGGTGTAAAACATTTAACACACTGTATCGGTACAGATTTAATGTGAGCATTTAAGTTTTTGAAGTTTCCTTGGTGTTCGTCGTTTTTGAAATGCTTTTTTGTTGTTATAAAGAAGTACCTTATTTGATCTTCATTGAGAAATTGTTTGTTCCTAGTCAGAATTATTACAGTTGTTTTCCATTTGCATCGTTGATTATCTTATTCTTATATTTTATTTTGTCAGTTTGCAATTTGCATTTTGTAGGTTATCTTTGAGTTCGGTAGTTTTATTATTATCAATTTTTCAATATGAGTCCTCCTAACTCAATATGTAAAGAGAAGAGATAAAAAATGAAAAAGCTACCTACTAAATTTGTCCAAGCTTACACAAGTGATTGTACAATATACACGTTGTGCATCTTTTCTTCATTCATTAGCAGGGTAAGGAATATCAAGTCTTGGAATCACGTTTTTGACATTATGACGTGAGTTGATAATGATAGTTCACACGTTTTAAAAGTAAAACCATTGAAAGTGACCACGAGTTAATTGACCGTTTCAGAATCTTGATAGAGAATTTACCAGTACAAATGTATCAAGCTGCGAGTTAGAGGGTAAAGATATCACTTGCCGTGAGCTGGCATGTAAAAGCAAATGCTATTAGCACTTCTTCAAAACTTCTTCAGTTTTAATAAATGAATTAAGTGGATATGTATTATCACTTCCCACTATCGCTTTATGTCAGTTCTGCAATGACCTGAATATATATTCAGACCACTTTCTTAGGGAAACATATATAATCTTTTCTTAAGGATGTACTTAGGTGAAATTTAAAAAATCAAGAAATTAAAATTGATACTACATTTTGAAAGAGCACCAGTTAAGGAACAAAATAAGCTGAAAATATTGATAGGTCATGGCCCTCCTTTTCGAGACATTTAAGTTTAAAAAAAAGCGAGAAAAGGCTGACTCGGACTTTTACCTTACATTTACCTTGGTATTATTTGGGTCTCAAATAGAAAGAACAAAAATTGCTTAAATTTTGGAAAATGGCCTTTTATGAGCTATTGAGGTCTTTTATACAAGGAAAAATGGGTGTTATGGGACAAAATATTTTACCCTGTATTGATGGAAAAATATCAAGGAGTCCGAACCTCAGTTTTTTTAATTTTTCTTGGAGTTAGTAGTTTTTGAAATGCTTTTTTTTTGTTTATAAAAAAATACCTTTAATACAACACTTGTTTTTCCATTTGTCTCGTTGGTTGTCGAATTCTTACATTTTATTTTGTCAGTTTGCAATTTTCATTTTGTAGGTTATCTTTGAGTTCGGTAGTTTTATTATTATCATTTTTTCAATATGAGTCCTCCTTACTCAATATGTGAAGAAAAAAGATAAAACATGTAAAGCGACCTACTAAATTAGTCCAAGCTTACGCAACTGATTGTCCAATATACATATTTTCTTCATTTATTAACACGGTAAGACATGTCATCTTTCGAAATCACGTTTTGACATTATGACGTGAGTTGATTATGATAGTTCACACGTTTTTAAAGTAAAACCATTGAAAGTGATTGGCTGTTTAAGAATCTAAAGCATCATGGGTAATTTCATTGTTCGTACCCAAAAATGAAAATAACGTCACTTCATTGGTTAAATTGCAATTGTTACTGACATTTTTAACCAATCAGGACGTTTCAGTGTACACTTTTGAAAATATTACTCATGATACTTTAGATTCTTAAACGGGGAATCCAGCCAGATTTTAATACAATGATAAAAAACAGAGAAGCGGTTACAAAAGATACAAACAACAAAACATGGTTATATTATGTCTAGCAAACAAAACAGCATGTATGGTACAGGCATTTCCTTATGTAAAAATTGTGAATTGAACCTGTTTTATAGCTAGCTAAACCTTTCACTTGTATGACAGTCGCATCAAATTCAATTATATTGACAACGATATGAGAACAAAATAAACAGACATTAAAGGTTAAAATGTCAAAAACAGCAGTAAACACGGTGTTATAACTTTAATCACTCAACAACAATCAAATGTATACTATAAAAACAAATAGCACATTATATAAATAACACATAGCTGAGAGGGTGATAGAGCAGATTGGTACCCCGAGAAAACATTGTCAACCGCGGCGAAGCCAAGGTTGACAATGCTTTTTCAAGGGGTACCAATCTGCTCTATCACCCTCTCAGCTATGTGTTATTTAATTTATTATACTGAACGTCCTACCTTTTTTTTCTTTTACAGATTAATTTTATTTCAAAAGGATTTTCTATGACGTCACGTACATAACAACGTTACGAGTATTAGAAATAAACAACAAGATGTTTCTTTTTTTTTTTTTGACAGTTAAATAATAAAATTTGATCCAAAACGTAAAACTTAAGCATTGTATTCATCTACTTGGTGTAAATTCAATCCATTGTCCTTTAAATTGTCGATTTTTGATTGGTTTAGACGAGAGGGTAACATTCAAAAAAATTGTCACCCTCTCAGCTATGTGATAGAGTAAAATGACACCCTCGTATTAGCCAATCAAAATATGGCATTTTAACGTGAAGTATAATAATTCAAAAAGGCATATATGAAACTAAAAAACCTCATGTATTGCTTTTTTATTTTTCAAAGTAATTTATCTATGTTAAATCCACTGATAGAGGATTGAAACATTTTAAGTACTGTGACCTAATCGTTGTCCTGACAGGCACATAGTTAGGTAAACATTTACTCTTACGTAGAATCGAGCGTTTGACGTACATCAGTTGATCAGAATGTAATCGTCACACAATATGATATCATGTGTAAATAATCTTGGAAAAAACTCTCCTTTTACATTTTTTTAAAATTTTGAATTTGGAACTTTAAAAATCATATACTGTAGTTTCGTAAAACAGGAAATATTCAGCACATTCTTAATATTTAGTACAAGTATATAATAATAAAGAAGGAGTGCATACCATAAGAATGTAGTCGACAAACTTATGCCGTAAATAATCGTATATAGATGTAAGAAGATGTGGTACGAGTGCCAATGAGACAACCCTCCATCCCACTTACAGCTCACACCGAACAGCAATCTATGAAAACCATTCAAACAGGAAAATCAAACGGTATAATATATATATATAAAAAAAACGAGAAACACTTATAAACCACATCAACATACGACTACCACTGAACATTAGGTTTCTGACTTAGAACAGGTTCAAACGAATGAAACTGGGTTTAAAGTTTTAATATGGTCTGAGACCACAATTGTGTCCCTTGACTTTCGAATATAGTCCCTAGTGTTGACAGTGGGTTACTTGCCATTAATTTTTAAACCTCTTCCAAATTTATTTCTCCATGTTAAATGCCTCAAATTGCAAGAAGGGGGGCTAAATTTATCTGTAAAAAGAATTTTTAAAAAGTAGTGATTTGGTCCAGCTGAAAAAGGTTAAAAATTAGCACTTCGGAAGCTGTCAAAAGATTTCAAGATGCCCTAAACATAAAAATGTCCATATTTTGAGTTAGAGCCGATGAAGTTTGGTATAAGTTTGATATAATTTGTCCCAAAAATAGTACAACACATTGTACAAATTTCATTGAGAAAGCGCAGGTGGGATTTTTTTTAATTTCCATTCATGTTTTAAAAGAAATGCACTACGAAATAATTGTGGTCTCGGACCATATGTACAAACCTTAACTCTTCCCTGAATCACTATTGTAACATCACACCATAGAACGACCCTATAACACAATTCAAATATCAATTGAAATTATTTGTGTGATGCTGAATGGCGTTGTTACTGCAGGTAACTATTAACATTTATAATTCTTAGTCATTGCAATTCATTACATACCTAACAATGCTATACCCTTAGTTGGCTCGTTAAAACGTCATTGAAAGAGATTTTACCAGTATAATTGTATCAAGCTGTGGGTTAGAGGGTAACGACATCACTTGCCGTGAGCTGGCATGTAAAAGCAAAATTTGTATGCTATTAGCACATAAATTTCTTCAGTTTTAATAAAAGAATTAAGTGGATATGTATTATTACTTCCCACGATCGCTTTATGTCAATTCTGTAATGACCTAAATATATTCATACAAAAGGTAAAATCACAAAAATACTGAACTCCGAGGAAAATAAAATCAGAAAGTCCCTAATTACATGGCAAAATCAAATGACAAAACACATAAAAAATGAATGGACAACAACCGTTATATTCCTGGCTTGGTACAGGTATTTACAAATGTAGAAAATGGTGGATTGAACCTGGTTTTATAACGCTAAACCTCTCACTTTGCACGACAGTCTCGTCAAATTCCTTCATTATAAACAGCTTTTGTAGGGTAACATATATAATCTTTTCTTAAGATACAAATTAATGATACAAATGTTTGTTGCTTAGGAAAAGTGTGAATAGTATATTTTGATTTAAAAGTTCAAGGAACTAATGAAATTTAAATGACTGATATTGCAAAGCACTTTAGTAAAATTGAACGTTGAACTGATTGGCTGTTCTGACCGTATTTTGTACGCATCGGCAACATGTACAATTTTCAGTATGTTTTCTTGTATTAAAAAAAGAGCACCATTTACAGTCTTTTGACGTGGTTGAGCTTTTGATTTTGACATTTGATAACGGACTAATCGATTTTAACTTCTCTTTGAGTTCTGTACTTTTGTCATTCCAAATTTCAAATTTCTATCGAAAAATTGAAAGGCGAGACAGAAGAGGGTTGTGGGGTTGTTCTGTGGACATGTTTACATTATTAATCAAAACGAAACTATTTTTTCACTATCGTTTAGTAAAAGGTTGATGTGGATGAAAATCAACGAATTGTGCTTAGTATCAATATGATAAATCGAAACTATCATATTTTGATAAGAAATAATGATAACACGATATCAAGTTAATAAGCACGTATTATTATACCTCATGTCTCATTTTCGATATGAAAGAAGGACACAATATTTTCACTATTTTTCAAATTGCAAGTGTTGAACTATTGGACCGGTCAATAGTTTCCAACTATTGGACCTGGATGAAACTATTTGATCTCAAACGTCATTATATTTCGCGGAATGTCAAATGCAGCTACGGGATTGGAGATTTTTTGTAAATACCACGGTCGTTACGACGTCGCGTTTTACCTATATATCTAGGATTGACGTCGGTGAAATATATAGACTTAGCATTTTAGAATATTTATGAAGTAAACATTAAATAATATGTCTTGGTTTCTGCTTTTTATATAACGATAGTTGATGTATCCCCGTCAGTTTATTATCTGTTGTCTTTTTCGATATAATAAAAGACTTACTGACTAATTATTCGTTGAATAGTAAGTTTATTGTCCCCTAGTATACAACTTTTTCCCTCGGCTACGCCTCAAGGCAATAGTTGCACCTCGGGGAAATAAACTTACTATTCCACTCATATCCAGTCAATTAGTATACATTATAACAGCGGTAAACTACTTAATTTTGTATACGGTTTTTGTCATTACAGGTACATATTAACACTTATATATACTAGTAATAGTCTTTGTATGTTAGTTAAAGTCCTTGATCTTGGACTGGTTAGTAAGAACGTCAATGCTGCTAAACGTGACCTTGTTAATGGGAACGTCCCTGACCATGAGCCTGCAGGTTATGACGTTCCTGACAGTGAGCTTGCCAGTAAGACATATTCCGACCTTCAGTTTGCTAGTTAGAACGTCCTTTGCTATGAACTTGCCAAAAGAACGACTCTAACCATAGGCTAGACTGTACGAGCATATTGTGTCGCCAACCATTAACACCTCTAACGTTTTGATACATAAATTTAAAGAAAACTTTTGTTTCTTTTTTAACGTGGATTGAGGAACAACATCATGTTGCTAGAGATTTAAGTTTGTTGTTTGCCTATAAATAATTTGTTGAATCGTAATTTCTCTATACCCACATATTCCATACAAATATGTACACGTATCTAACAAATCATTAAGAATTTACACATTCTATTATCGCTAATAAATATGTCAATTCTGCAATGACCTTATACTATTGGTATAATAATGTGTGCACAAAACAACAAACAGCCACATCCACTTGTATTTTTGTCCATCTGATGAGTAAAGCCTTTTTCAACTGATTTTTATAGTTGTTCTTATGTTGTACTGTTATACCACTGTCCTGGGTTAGGGGGAGGGTTGGGATCCCGCTTACATGTTTAACCCCGCCACATTATATGTATGTGCCTGTCCCAAGCCAGGAGCCTGTAATTCAGTGGTTGTCCTTGTTTGTGTGTTACATATTTGTTTTTCGTTCATTTTTTTTTTATATAAATAGGGCCGTTAGTTTTCTCGTTTGAATTGTTTTACATTGTCATTTTGGGGCCTTTTATAGCTGACTATGCGGTATGGGCTTTTCCCATTGTTGAATGCCGTAAGGTGACTTATAGTTGTTAATGTCTGTGTTATTTTGGTCTCTTGTGGAGAGTTGTCTCATTGGCAATCATACCACATCTTCTTTTTTTTTATATCTAAATGCCCAATTGGAGCAAAACATATACTACATGTATAATTTGAGACAGATATTATGTTGCCCTTTTTAGAACATTTAAAATATTCTTATTAATTTTCATAATTTTATCTTCATTGTGTGGATAAACAATTTCATAATTTTAACTACATTGTGTGGATAATCAACAACTGTTTAGAATATGAGATTGATAATTTATTAAACCTACAAGACATTTGTAGGTCTCCGGCTCCATTGTACCGAGTAAAAATTAAGTTATTAATATATGTGCGCTGCTTTAACATTGCCATTAATGGTAAAAACTATCGTCTAAGTGATTTTATAGACCTCGAACTCACTGATTGTGAGCTTGCTGGGAACGTTCATGATCATTACATTTGCTGTAAGAACGTCCCTTGCTGTGAGCCTGCCGTTAGAACGTTCAGGGTGTGAACTTTCCGGTAAGGACGTCCGTAGTCATACATTTGTTAGAAGCCATTAACCGGACTTAGATAACATATGTTCTCATCACTAATTCATACAGCAACTTTATTTTCCGTTGATTGAGGAACAATTACAAGTATGCGGATATTTGATATTTAGATTTTGCTGGTCTACTAGGTCTCATACAAACTTTGTTCGTTGATTGTTTCAATTCTCGAGTTTTCTACGCTCAAATAATTAACATAAATTTGACTGTCCCTTTGGTATCTTTCGTCCCTCTTTTAGCATCTTAGGAAAAATAAAGAATTCACAATATGTTATCACTTTTCTTTGTCGCTAGTGAATGTTTCAAATGGCATGATCTTCTAAAATTGGGTTATACGGTGCAGAAAAATTGGTACTTTCATTATATTAAAGGTACACATGTATTAGTAAGCGTCATCTTACTAACATCAGTTTTAAACCTATTTCTCATTAAGTAAGCATGCCTTTTGTCTTAAATTGAAACTTCTACGAATCGTTTAATTTTGTACATGTTAGTATGACTTCATGTGCCGGCGCCAAACTATAACTTCAGTCAGAATGTAAAAACAAAATTGATCAAAAACCAAAAGAAGTAATACATGTCTTTGTTAAGATGGAGGAATTTCGTTTTATGACACTGGATAAGCCAATTAAAGTCATATCACAAAAAATAGTGTCTTGTCATCTTTGATGACTTACTAGTAATCTGAATTTCACATTCTGTTTCATTGCATGTAATGTGATAATTATCTATGAAAAAAAATAACCATGAAATAATATCAAATAAAGATGTGGTGTGGTTGCAAATGAGGCAATTATCCACCAGAGAGCAAATGACGTAGATGCCAGCAACTGAAGGTCAATGTATGTCAAAGAACATTGCAAGCTATCAATGGGTCGGACATAAACTAATGTAAAACAATAACAAAAATTAGAGGACCACCGGATGGCCTTATTTTCTTAAAAACAACTATGATGTAGAGCATAAAACGACATCCACTGAATAGAAGACTTTACTTTTAGACTAATGTATCTTTAACAAAACGTCAATCAGTACTGATCTATTGGATTTAGTATAAATTCGTCATGAACAGTTTAAGAAAACTTGACCTTGTACAATACCATGGAGGGGTGAAAGATACCAGAGGAACAGTCAAACTCAAAAATCGAAAATCAACTGACAACGCCATTGCTAAAAATGAAAAAGACAAATAGTAAAATAATAGTACACAAGAAACAACATAGAAAAATAAAGACTGAGCAACACAAACCCCATAAAAAACTTGGGGTGATCTAAGGTGATTCGGAAGGCTAAGCAGAAACTGCTCCACTTGTGGCACCCGTCGTGCTGCGCATGTTATTACAAAACCGGTAAATATTCTAATTCGATAGATCACATTCATGAAAAGGGAATGTGTAAGTATCGACAGTAGGACTATATAAACTAGTTAACATCAATACATTTTCATTTATGCTTTTATTTATTGATAACATAATAATAGAAATACCGATAAAGACAGCATTCCAATATCTTGGTAAATTTTTACATTGAAAATATTTAGCAAATTTTTTTTTCATGCAAAAAGTAAATTAACAAAATTATCAAACCCCAGGAACAATTCAAAGCGGAAAGTCCTTTTTCGAATGACAACATTTAAAGGTCAAACATATTGAATGCACGAACACACTTGTTATATTCCTGACTGGGTATGGGCAATTGATATGTAGAAAATAGTGGAATAACCTGATTTTACAGCTAGCATAACCTCTCACCTGTATGAAAGTGACATATAATTTCATTCCATTTACAACAAAATGATGTGTCCGCAAAACAATCAGACGTTAAAGGTATATCAATTATATGGTCATTTTTATAAATTTCCTGCTTACAAAACTATGAAATTTTCGAAAGACCCAGGAATAGATTACCTTATCCGTATTTGGCACACCTTTTTGGAATTTGGGTCCTCAATGCTCTTCAAGTATGCACTTGTTTGGCATTAAAACTATTTTGATCTGAGTGTCACTGATGAGTCTTATGTAGACGAAACGCGCGTCTGGGGTATTTAATTTTAATCCTGGTACCTTTGATAACTGTTAACACCACTGGGTCGTTGCCACTGCTGGTAGATGTTTCGTCCCCGAGGGTATCACCAGCTCTGTAGTCAGTACTTCGGTAATGACATGAATATCAATTATATGGTCATTTGGAAAATTTTCCTGTTGACAAAACTTTGAATTTTTGGAAAAACAAAGGATTTTCTTATCCGAAGAATAGATTATTTTAGCCGTATTAACTTTTTCGAATTTGGGTACTGAATGCTCTTCAACTTTGTACTTGTTTGGCTTTATAACTTTGTTTTATCTGAGCGTCACTGATGAGTCTTATGTAAAGGAAACGCGCGTCTGGCGTTTTAAATTAGTATCCTGATACCTTTGTAAACTGTTTAAGACTTCATTTAAGAATTAATTTATAAGTGGATAAAGATAATATTCTAAGAGTTAACATTAGTGTTGATAAGTGTATTCAAAGTACCAATTCCATGGATCGGATGTTAATCTACTTACTTTTAGAGCATTTGCATTATTCACGTTTTAGGATACGTGCACGGATCGACATATACGTATCGAAAAGATTTGTTTACAATAATGATTTTACCCCGGTCTCAATTAGAATTAAATGCATTATAAAATATTTTCATCGGGACCAACTTGACTTAATTTATCCTTTCCTCATATACGTGTTAAACGATACGTCGATACGGATACGCCAGCAAATACTTGATTAATGCAAATGCTATTTTTATAACAGAATCACACTGACCAACTTAAACGGTTCGATTACCCATTTGAAATCAAAAGATTTAATGTGAAGCCAAACAAAAGATTTTATCTTATGAATAATCAAATAAAGCTAGTTCATTTTGTGTAGTTATAGTACCAAAATCAATCATAGACCTTTTAACCATTTTCACATCAATAGCACTACTCAAACGCGTGTCTGGCGTACAAAGTATTAATTCATATATCTTTGATGAGTTTATTTATTGAAGTCAACCCATATCTTACGGACGCCATCACGAGTTGGTTGACCGTTATGGAATAACCGTTTCACAAATGATATCGGATATGTTCCTTACGTCGTAACTACAATCCCCTTCCCTTTCATGGATGTGACCTACCGAATTAGACTATTTACCGGATTTGTAATCACATAAGCAACACGACGGGTGCCACATGTGGAGCAGGATCTACTTACCCTTCCGGAGCACCTGAGATCACCCCTAGTTTTTTGGTGGGGCTCGCGTTGTTTATTCTTTAGTTTTCTATGTTGTGTCATGTGTGCTGTTGTTTGTTTGTCTTTTTCATTTTTGGCCATGGCGTTGTCAGTTTGTTTTGGATTTATGAGTTTGACTGTCCCTTTGGTATCTTTCGTCCCTCTTTTATATTACAATGAGTAGATGATGTACGATTGACAATGAGTAAATTCTCTACAAAAGTTCAGTAGCAGGGGATGTAAATAAAGGCAACAGTAGTATACCGCTGTTCAAAATTCATAAATCGATAGAGTAAAAACAAATCTGGGTTACAAACTAAAACTGAGGGAAACGTATCAAATATAAGAGAACTACGACACAACAGAGACACAACACCGAAATGTAACACACAGAGAAACGAACTATAATGTAACAATAGCCATTTTCCTGACTTGATACAGGGCATTTGTATAATGTAAAACATTACTGACAACTGTGAAGTCTTCAACAATATGAAAAAGTCATACCGTACAGTCTGGCTATCAAAGGCCCAAACATGAAACTTATCAAACAATACCATTGGAAAACTATATGGACTTACTTATGACTGACATGTACATGGCAATCTTTCAGCTTTTATTCTAAAATCGTACAGAATTGCTTTGTCTTTATCTTGAAGTTTAAAAATGAACCAAAGTGTTGAACCTAATGCTTCATAGGGTGGAAAAGATTGTCAATTCGTTGTATTTCATTCTAGCCACAGATCATAGTCAGTTTCCCTTCTATACATACTAGTTTTATTTTACAACAGAAGAATTGAGGAAAAACATATATGAAAGACATGAAAAAAAATATATTTTACTGCAAAGTCAGTTTCCTTTCTACACATCTAAGTTTTGTTATATAACAAAAGAATTTAGGAAAAACATATATGAAAGACATGACAAAACTGATATTTCACTGCAAAGTCGCTTTCCTTTATACACATACTAGTTTGTTTTATAACAAAAGAAATTTAGGAAAAACATATATGAAAGACATGACAAAAACTGATATTTTACTGTATATGTTCTACAAACAATCAAACAAATGCTAATGTATTTTTGTATTTAATTCTCTTCAAACATGAAACGCCATTTCTTATAAGGTATGTACAATCCAATTGATCAGACAATTAAGTATGAAGAAAAACTCATTTGACCGCCGACAGAGTTATGACATTTTAGAAATGTGAATAAATAAAAGTATGTCACGAGAAAACAAATTTTGATTTGAACAGATCTTAATTAACGGAACAACGCGAATCCTTTGAAACAAACAAATTCAAATTAAGAACTAAATCTGAGGTAATCTCGAGATCTCACAAAAGAAAAAAGAAAAAATAAGATGAAGAAAAAAAGCAGGAAAGTGTGTCTGGAAAAGTTCCGTCACCTGCAAGCAACAGTATAGTAACCCTATTACATTTGTTCGTGTTGTTAATTGAAATCTAATTAATAAGACTGAATGATATTTGAATTTCCACCTGTTAACAATCAATAGCTTTTATACATAACGTACAAAGGTCAAGTTGTTTTGATCAGAGTTTTTGCATAGTGACCATGTGCCCTAGTTTTAAAGCATGATACGTAACCTTTAAAGGCGAAAGGTTGTATTCACAGATCAGAAGAGTATATTTTGTAAATTCAGAAATTATTATGAGCTTTTTATTAAGCTAATAATGCTACAGGATAAGAATCGTTACAAATGTACTTCCACTCTGATATCTGATATTTAAAAATTAAAAATGGAAATGGGAACTATATATAGCATATGTATATGCTACCTGTAAGTGTAATTGTAATCCTAATCCTAGGTGTATGACAGTTTCCGCAAATGTCTAATATGATTAAGGTTACATCCAACGTCTATTTATTATTTTGGTGCAAGATTATTAAGCCATACTTTGATATTTTTTAGTAACTTATTATATATATATATATAAGTACGTCTGAGTCAGTGACAACTCTACAACAGATTAATTCATCGGATCATCAACAATAATGGTGATACATGGCTGTGTACATTATGTATATACAACTCGTCTAAACATCAACCCAACAATGTTAATTCTGTAAATTTGCTTTCGCAAATTTTTTGTTCTTCCCTCGCCGGGATTCGAACCCATGCTACTGAGATATCGTGACACCAAATCAACTGCACTGTAGCCGTCCCGCTAGACCACACGACCACCTGGGCTTCACAAAAAATAAAGCTTTCGGTGGCCATGTGTTACCTTTCCTCGTCAGTTTTAATCTAGCGTCGTACTACAGTACATGATATATATATGTATGCAGATGTTCATGAAATAGCAATAATTAATCGCTCTATTTTGTCCATTCTTCAAAACTCACAATAATAAATGAAGGCACTTATATTTTAATTTACAGTAGATGAAGATGCTGATAAATGTACTTGTTTATGAAAAGACACGGTTCTGTAACATTAGATGGTATGGCCACTTTCAGAAAACCTTAAACAATGAGCATAACACAGTCAGCTCCCGAATGCATCTTTACTTTTCTTAGTTATACATTAGAAACAAGGAATTATCAACATAACATGGACGATGGACACTTATGTTTTCAATAAATTCACATCATACAATCCAAAAGCGCAATGGAAAGGTTAATGATATGTCCAAAGGAAGGTATGTGAGACATTACTGGTATAATTATGTTTGCTTTATGCCATATCTTTGACAAAGACACTGTAGAAACGAAGCTTTACTTGAAGTTCACATTAATTAGGATTGATGGACTCCTAGCAATTATTCTGTTGTTCTTTTCTGTATCATATGACATTCAGATGATGTGGTATGTTTGCCGCTAAAACAGTTCTCTAGTAGAGATTTACATATTTTGATGATTCCCTCAGTAGTTTTCCCTTCTAAAATTTAGATGCAACAAACTATATATATATGTCCTTTTTATGAATTTCTGTGTCCACACGTTCATAATAATGTCATATTGATTTATATATTGTATACTAATACAAACGAATTCAAATGCGTGGATAAATAAGAAAATTGAAGTATTGCAAGCTGGAATTTTGATTATACATATCTAAAAGTTCAATTGTCATTTTGTGCAATGGTTACATAAAAAAACTAAAATACCTTACTCATGCACCCTACCGCGCCAAAGGTGAAGATAATATAACGAAGCCAATAGCGGGATGGAAATGACAACTTCAAAAGTGGGTTCCTCTGTAAATAAGTTGGAGTTTTCTCTCTTATTGTATTGAACCCCGATATTCTAGTGTTGTCTTTATTGACATAAAACGTCAGCGGAAGTTCGGAATCATATGCTTTGTTCATTTTTGAGGGAATGATCACAAAACGTAAACAATTATAATAATCGAAGAAAAATGACACTGAAGCATTATTATTTATTCTTATTTTTATTTATTATTCATTTATAGCATAAAGATGCTATATGACAGGACCTTATATTGCATGACAAACAGGACATCCATATTCTTTTTCTATTTAGTTTTACATCGTTTTAAAGTCGACAGAGTTTGAAAAACCCTATAGCCAAAATCTACTTATATCGCTGGGCAGTCGCAAATTTTGCATAACTGCTTTTAAATAGAAAAGAAAGCAGCATCTTCATTAAATAATTGCCGTTTTAATAAATAAAGATACAAACCAGTGTCTAAGCGTACTGTTCAGAGAATGTTGTATCGAGAAGTTTTTAAATAGTGCGTTGATAACATAATTATAAATCGAACTGCAAATGTAAAAAAGTCTGCCAGGGTATAAACTAAGCAATCATAACCATGGGGATGAGTCATTCATAGTGAAGAATTTTTAAAGTGGTAATTGGAATGGATACTCGTCTTTTTGCCTGTAGACAGGCTGTTAAAAATGGACGTTGTAGCTTCATTCCATAATCTACGAACTAACTGTAGTTTGTGATCTGGGACTGCATTATATCAATGTGCATGCTGAGGTGTTGATACACTTACTGTTTTAACTGATATGGGTAATGCTTTAAAGTATATTGTAGATAATGAAAAATTTAGTATTGACTGTTTTTCACTCGTTATTTTGTAAATGACAATTACAAGTAAGGACTGTACCAGTTGTTATCCATTCGAACTAGCTGTCAGTAACTGCGATTTCTCTCAGATCTCTACTTTGTGTTTTTTTGTTGTTGGAATGTACAAGTACCGGCCACATCCACTTGTATTTGTACTATTGGTAGTTTTGTCCATCTGATGAGTTAAACCTTTTTTAACTGATTTTTATAGTTCGTTCATATTGTACTGTTACACCACTGTTTCAGGTTAGATGAGGGTTGTGATCCCTCTACCATGTTTAACCCCTTCGCTGTATGTCTGTGATTGTCCCAAGTCAGGAACCTGTAATTCAATGTTGTCGTTTGTTTATATGTTACATATTTGATTTTCGTTCATTTTTCAAATATATCAGGCCGTTAGTTTTCTCGTTTGAATTGTTTAACATTGTCATTTCGAGGCCTTTTATAGCTGACTATGCGGTCTGGGTCCTGCTCATTGTTGAAGCCATACGGTGACCTGTAAATGTCAATTTATGTGTCAGATGATCTCTTGCGGAGAGTTGTCTCATTGGCCACCACATTTTCTTTTTTACTTTATGGTTCAAAGTACTGCCTTCAACACGGAGCCTTGAATCACAGCAAACAGTAAGCTATATATGTTTTTTTTTTATTTGCAACGATCGAACTGGTCAAGCTCTTTTTCAAGAGAGTCGTACGATACCAAATTGTGTGACTGACCCATTTTCGCATTAAACAAATGCTTCCCAGTCATATAATGATTATGTTTTTAGGCAAATGAACACAAAATCTCAAATTTGCATCTTTTTATTGATCATCAAGCATTTATCTTGTGTAACAGGGGTCTTGTGATTTCCAAAGTAAATTGTTTAAATCTGATTTTTTTTAAATCGTTCCTGAATGAGAGTCAACTACGGTTCATTTCTTTTTTGCAAAAATTTGTTGATTCTGAAAATCAAATAAAAACATGTCCCCCCTTTTTCCACAATAGGTTAAGATTTGCCTCGTTGTTTTTTTACTTCCGTAATAAAATGATTAAAACTACATGTATGGATTATAACTATGTTCAATATACAACGTAATTGATTTAAAATTCACATTTAGAAATTCATTTTAGGTCTTTGAAAATGCTCCGTTATGACTTAAATATTGAACAGATATATCATGTTATTGAGGGGTATCTGCGAAAAATACCAGTCAAGAGACTGTTAAATTTCAGTCCAAAGACTGGTATTTTCCGCAAATACCCCTCCATAACATGATATATCTGTTTACTCACACCGAATAGACTTGAGTTGAAACTCGACGTAAAGGTAAAGATATTTTTTTTTTTAACTATTTTTATGCATAATTTTGAGAATAAGAGGATATTATCATAGAACCGCGGGGTTTATTCATGTACAATTACGCGTTATACAAATAGACGCTTTTTTTATGTAACGTCACATCCGAAAAAAAATTGGCGGAAAGATGTTCGAGAGGTTAAAATGAAATATCCAAAATGCCAAATACCATGGTATTTGAGGCAAATTCTCCGGCAGTATTTGAAAAAACAGACAAATCAATTTTAAATGAGGAAAAATATCAGAATATGCGAAAAATACACTGGTTATCAACCAATCCAAATCTGTCTCTTTTATATAAGGTGTAATTATATAAATAACGTATGTGGCCGTACAGGTACATGTAATACAATAATGATAGAGTATTTATACTTTTAGAGATGACCCCAAACAGTATTATCGACTTTCCTAACACGTCTTTTCAGATATGATAGCATGATGATTACACTTCAAAATATATCAGTCCTGTCATACACATACAACATTTCTTTCCATGAACACAATGAAGATTTTTTTCGAAATACAAGAAAATATTTCATAAAATAAAAGTTACTTAAAAAATAAAAATTAGCAAGTTCCCTTTGATCTCTTATAAACATGAAGGAATAGAAAATCTGTGATAAAGAGACTCTAGGTCACAAGTGTAACACATTGGCATTACATAGATAGATAAATAAACTGTAACCTGGTATTTGGCGATTAAGAATTGTGTTTAAATCAATAATTTAAAAAAAAACTAAAATCGTCTTTACATTTTGACATTTTTGAAAATTTAAAGTCATAATAAACCTCCAATTACAAAAAAATATGCATATGTTTTTATAAGTAAATGGATAGTTTTCATTATTCAACTTATGTACATATAATTTTTTCTGAGAAAAATTCTTTATTTTTTCCACATTTAGAAGAAGTTTACTTATTTTAATTGCTTGATTCCAGGAAGCAATTCGCCGACATATTTGCCGTATGCATAGTGACCCGAGCGTAACCCTCCTCGTAAAAATCCGGTGATCGCAATACGATTATGATTATACATGTTAAACACGTGCTCAATACCCATGCTTTTTGTGATTTGTTTACTATAAGGTGACAATCGGTAAAACACGGCTTCAAAACACGACATTTAATGAGTAGCCATATTTGTTCAATCATAACAAACAGAGAAAAAAAAAATTGACGATTATATGATATATTTGCGAAAATAATGATAAAATCGTGCATAGAGGACTAAGTTTATGATATATACATGCATTGGTTCAAGAATTGGGTAAACATTATTTTTCACCACTCACTCGTTTCATATGACTTTAAATAGGTAAAAAGAGGCAATATTCGCCATATAATAAAAAATAAAACCAATAGCAAAAATTAAAAAAAATCTTTATACATTTAAAACAATTCCAGTTAATTTAAAAAAAAACTTCTGTTATTATAGATTCTTTATTTCAAAAACCAAATGATCGTGAAAACAAACTGAAACTCAGAATAAAAACCAGTATTTGATATACTTACAACTGCTTGATATAGTTGATGAAACATACCTCAAGCACTGATAGTCCTCCAGCAGCGGTATCAATTCGGTGCTCTAAAAAAATGAAAACAACACTTTATAAACTTAATACTTCCTCGCGAACTTTTGGATCAACCTTCATGAGGCTCAAAACCAATATTAGAAACCATAGATGTATAAGAATCAGAATTTTATGACCTTAACCGACGTCAAAATAAAGGCACAGGAAATATAAGTTAAACTTTGGTTGAAGGAGTAAACGCTAGTGTCTTTACTATTTCTAAATTGATAAATAGACAGTTTAATAAAGGTTGTTTGTCAGTATTTAAGTTCGTACTACTGAGCTAATATCAATGCCGTCAGGTACTATGATTTATTTGTACTAACTCAGTAAGGTTAAAAATTAAATTAGTTGGTGATTTAAAGATTTAATATATTCCTCTTTGTGAACAGTTGATATTGTTGTAACAATTTAACAAATTAATCAAACCATCTGATCAGTCAAACTGCATAATACTTTAAATGATATATGTTACAATACCGCTTAAACGATTGTAATTAAGTTGTCCACCTATTAAAATCAAGTTTCATCAAATTCTGCAAAAAAGGAAATATATGGATTGGAATAACCTTTATAAAAAGAAATAATGAAATAAGTAGGATACAGCAAGGTGATATAATCCTGTTGTTAATAGCAAACCCTGTAGCATCAAGTTTTTACTCCTTGAACGTTAAAAAATAAAACACGTTAACCTACGATTTTAAGCAAGTTCAAAATAGTAAAAGTTGATCACTCATACAAATATTAAAATCCTATAAAGAAAAAAAAAACAAAAAAGAAATTTCTATGTATTTCCATTTTTGTATTGTTAGTTAATCAAGATGATTAAGGTTACGTCCAAAGTCTATTTATTATTTTGGTCCAAGATTGTAAAGCCGTACTTTGACTATTTTCAGAAACTTATTATAAATCAAAATGGTGGAAAATGGATATTTATTACATAACAAACCAGTCGTAGACACAATCATTGCACACTTAGCTTATATTTGTTATTTTATAGATAGAATAAGTTACGACTATACTTTGCTTCCCCACAACAACATAATGTGTGTTCGAATTCCCATTATCATGGTCTACGTCATATATTGTTTTCCTGATTCAATCGGTCTTATGAAGTTTAACTCATTAAAGGTTTGTTTTATAGTGATTTAATTAACATTTGATTACATTTTATCTGATTTATCATGAATGCATTTAATTTGTTCAAATTGAATAGTTGACAAATTTTCCGACACGCTTAACAATAACGTATCTCCTTTGTACGTTGTTGCCAAGTAATTACACAATGCATACTAATTAAATATTTTTGTATCATCTTATTTTGGAATATCTTTACATATATAGCTGATGTACATGGACATGACTATGTTTTAGGTGAATAAACGAATAAGATGACTGATCCTATGATATAAACAAAGCAGATGACAGCTATTTATTTACTATTAGAATGATTTCTGACTGAGGTAAGTACTTTCTTTCCTGAATTTAAATGATATCTTCTATCATTGTATCGTAGAAGGTTTAAACACTAAAACGGCTGTTGATCAATATTAAAAGAGTTAAAAATAACACTCAGGCATAAACAACTTGTGTTTTATTACGTTTGACAAGAACAATCACGGTTTATTTATAATTTTCTAACATCTATGTGTGTTCTTATACAACAAAATATACACGACAATAAACATTACATTTAATGATGATCATATCAAATAGTTAAAAAGAAACCAACACTATCAGATTCGTTTTCAACACAAATCAATGAAACATCAAAAAATAAATCTGCCAATATTTTGAAGTCGCTTGTTAATTTGGGATAATTTGCTTGCAAATAAATGCAAATAAAGACTTAGAGAGGCACATGTAGACATATACATGTAGTTCTAAATTGTGATGATTGAAATTTCTAAACTTTTATAAACAAGATAAAAAAAATCAGTATATTAGTACATGTCTATTTGAATAAATCTTAAAAATACCAAAATCTTTTAAATTCACATGATTTATAATTATTCTTAGATTTATAAAAGTAAAAATATACTATAATGTTACTACGTTCTTTTCTCCTTCATGTTAGCAAAGACATACTTTTTCATTTTTTCTCTGCCTTTCCGACAAACTCCCTACATATTCAATCTCAACCAAAAGTTATCATTACTATCATTTTTAAGAATTGTTAGCATATTATTATTCCTTGATAGAAGAATTACATCCATTGCCTTACACACAATGCTATAGGAATTTTATGAGACCGTCTTAGATGTGAGATGTTTAGCGCTATAAGACCAGAATCAATCCACCATTTTCTACATTTAAAAATGCATGTTCCAAGACAGGAATATGTCAGTTGGTGTCCTTTCGTTTGAAGTGTTTCATCATTTGATTTTGCCATTTGATTAGGGACTTTTCCTCGAAGTTCACTATTTTTGGTATTGAATTTTTTTATACATACAATCCATTAATTTTTTTTTACATTATAAACATCGATTTTATCAAAAATTCAACATTCACTAAAATCATTTTGAAACTACCATAGTATGAAATGCAAGCTACAATATAAATAGAATATACGTTACTTAGCTCGGCTAATTGGTATTGTTCGGCGACAATTATAGTCGCCGTCAGCTAAAATTCGTAGCGGTTATCGGTAAATAATAATCTAAACTATCAATCGCGTTCACTAAAGATGCAGTTTTTCAAATTCCATTCATTAATCGCAAAAAGAAAAACCACAACTGACCTAACTTTTAAGTGTTCGCACTGTAATAATCCTGAATGCACATTTCCCAGAATGTTTTCCATTGTTATTCCGCCATCTTCGTTTCTATGAGGATCATTTGTTTACATATGACATTCGTCACTTACGCAGTTTCCTGTGAAATGTTTTTTTCATTGATATGATTAGGTTTCCCGCTCTTTATGCAAATTTTATGAAACTGAACTCCACGGAAACACTTCCGGGAAAAAAAATGGCAGATTCCACCATTCAAAATCGTCTTGAAAAATGTGAAGGTCAGGATTATCACAGTGCAATCACTTAAAATGTAGGTCAGTTGTAGTTTTTCTTATAACGAGTTATGAATGGAATGTGAAAAATTATATCATAAGCAGTCGGGGCACTTAGCGAACTCCATAATATTATGGAATTGGCTAAATTTGACTGCTTTATGAAAATCCATAATATTATGAGATTAAATAATATTTCCAGTTATATTATGCGTATCCATAATTTTGAATATTATTGAATTTCATAATTATGCATGAAAAAATTAAATTTGATGTGTCCGAAAAACAATGTTTTGGGTACTGCTAACAAGTTCCGTAATTTATTAATCTTAAAATGCTATTTTTATGATCATCTATTGATTATATTCATCCGACAATCGTCGCCTTTCTCGCGTCATATTTAAAATGCTTTCGTCTTCAATGTCTTTTATCTAGGACAGTGTTTTGTACAAGGGAGACAAATCGTGTCGTCTTATAAGCCATATTTTTCTTAAACGTATTATCGTTCCTTAAACAATGAACAATTCGTGTTTTAGAAAATAAATGTAGAAAATAAGTGTGTCAGTTGACCTCGTTTTCAATACATTAGTTTTATCAAGGGGAAATGTTACAAAAAAATAGTACACATCCTTCAGACGTCTTTATAAATTATAAATGACTATGTACACAATAGGTATAGAAACACATTACTTTCACGTGTTTATATGTCTTGATTTGACGAAATTTAATTAATGGTCTGATCCACAAAAACTCATTACATGCAATTGTTATTGTTTCAAATTCAGTTTATGTTGCAGACCGTTTTAATGTTGCTTATGTGTATTTGTGTATATTGGGTAAGGTGGGTACATTAATTCGAATACACATGCATACAACGTATTTTTTCTGTCACCATCAAATTTGAAATGTTTCTTTTCAAATCCTTTAAAATTAAAATTGTGTCTGTAAAAGAAAAGTCTCTTGTGTTGTCTTACATGTAAATGTACATCTTAGAATAAAAATCGAGACATCAAGACAGAATTTAAAAAAAAAATCATAATCTATAAACATAGGCAGGTAGAAATTAGATATTCATTTTGATGTATTACCAATACATATTTATTTCGACGTCGGTCAATATTTGATGATAGATACACCTGAGTATTTAAAACAGCACTATGACATGTATGATTGTTATTTTCCTACATAACACGTTGCATATCAAAATTCAGTTATTGTTCATTTGACTTCTATATATCTGCAGAAAAAAATTCTTAAAAAATTAAGATAACATATTGGTTCTTGAGAACCACAAAATTAATTTATATACAAGTATAAAAACAGCAGAAGAAAGAAATTGTAAATATTAAACTATTTCAAAGCGAAGCAAGGTCATGTTATACAATATTATTTAGTTCAGCAGTATGATTAATTGGTAAGAAACAGATGACATAATTTACGTTTGATATGAAAATTTATACACATTGCAGAATGAACTCATAATATTAATGCCTAGTTGAAATTATATCACAACATACTAATGGGAGTGCAACCTGTCAAAATAATCTTTTGGAAATAAATACATAAGTACTGTATGAAATGTGGATGATGACTTATGCATGACGACATTTATAATAGACTTTTATTTTTGTTTGTAAATATATAATATTAAAATCGAAAAAAAAAAAATCTATTTCTATTTATCCAAATTTATTCGTTGACTTCTTTGCACATTATACTAGTCAAAACACGAAGTTTGTTAGTCAAAATATAATATAGAATAATATAAATAAATATATTAAATATTTATAATATAGAGATTTGAACACTCCAAACAAATATCAATCACTACGTGTTAATCGCAATTCATTGAATGGTAAATCAGTTGATTCAAACAATAAAATATAATATAAAAGCTACGAGAAATGTTGTATAAAGGTTTAAAAATTGTTCTATTATATCGGCTAATATTCTAAAACTATAACACCTGTATTCCTTAATTTCCGAATTAAGTAGTATTTTTTTATTGAGAGTAATGACTTATTGCTCCGGATTCACAATAATATGTCCGAGTAGGACGTCATGTCTAATTACATAAAATTGAGATCGAAATAGGGAATATATGTAAAAGAGACAACACTCCAGCCAGAGAGCAGACAACAGACTGACACTTTGTGAACTAGCAAGACTTGAATCCTGGTCAACATTTAAGACTAGTAAAAAGCCGGGTTGATATGGTATTATCGTGATTTGTCGTAAGGAAGCTGTTTTTCTCCAATTTAAGTTTAGACGAGTAAATTCATATAAGATATATGACGTCCCATTAAATTGCTTTAAACTAATACAATAATATATTACATATATGAATGTTACTTCCTATTAAGTTTACAAAAATGTCGCGCTTACAAAATACTAAAACAATATAACCACTCTCTGTGAAAGATGGGCGACAGATTCCAGAGGGACAGTCAAACTTATAGATCGAAAATAAACTGACAAGGCTATGGCTAAAAAAGAAAAGACAAACATTCAAATAATAGAACCCAATACACAACACAGAAAGGTAAAAACTGAGCAACACGAACCCCAACGAAAACTGTGGATGATATCAGGTGCTCCGGAAGGGTATGCTGATCCTGATCCACATGTGGCACCCGTCGTGTTGCTCATGTTATTACAAACCCGGTAAATACTTTAATTCGGTATGTCATATACGTGAAAAGGAAAAGGGATTTTAGTTATGAAATAAGGAACATATCCGATATCATCTGTAAAACGGTTAATCCATAACTATCATTTATCATCTACAAAATACCACATTTAATAAACATACTCTATCGACACCATTCAAACTCTCGTTAATGGTCATCTTTGAAAAACTAAAGCTAATGGTTGAAGAGTTTTGAGGAAGGCTTATTTTCTTTGTTAAAGTGCTAGTTACATTACACCATAACGAATATTATGGTACACCATAATTTAAGATATATTATGAAAATCAATAATATTATAAGATAGCATAATGAGTGGATTAATATTATGAAATCAAATAATTTTGGAAATGCTTATAATGCATCAAGATATTAAAAAATCGATCATATCGTGATAACGATTTTATTGGAATATGTTTTTGTTTCGGTAGACATTTCTAACATTTGGTGCTTTCATAAGATAAACACTGGCAATGTTTTGAATTTGACATAGGTAACAATTTATTTAAAAATAAACCATTTATCCGCTATTTCTTTTACTTTAAAAAAATCATAACTAAAAAAACAGGCAAAGGATACCCAGAGGACATAAAAACCCACAAGTCGAAAATAAACTGACTAAGATATGGCTAAAAAAGAAAACAAAAAAACACTCTGAAAACAGTAAACATTACAGAAGAATAAAAAAACGTAGACAATTTCATCTAACCTTTACAACATACCCAATTTAATAACCATACTCTATCGATGTACTCTTCGATTCTGTTATATAAGTGCATTAATTTTAAAGCAATGTACTGATTCGTTCATTCAAATAAAGCAGTCAATATAAAAGTTTCGACACCATTCAAACTCTGGTTCATGGACATTTTTATAAAACTTAAGCTTATGATCGAAGAGATTTGCAGAAGGCTTATTCTCTTTGGTAAAGTGCTACCCAAAGTATTTTTTCGTGAAAGCAGCATACCATCCGTATATACATTGGACATCCGTTCTGTCCGGACATCTTTTTTTTTCATCCGTTAGGCGTCCGTTCGTGCTATCCGGTAAGGTGTGACCGAAGCACGAACGGACGTCTAACGAATGAAAATAAAAGTTGTCCGTTGACAGAATTGTTATCCGTTGGGAGTCTGTTGATGTACTGACCGAATACAGCGGACGTGTAACAGATGCCTTACGGACACATACCGGATATGCAAAGTACGAGAAACGGAAACGTACCGGACAGAACGGATGTCGAACGTACATCCAACGGAAGAGTACCGCATAAAACGCACACCTAACGGAAGCGTACCGGATAAAACGGATGAACAATATATACGGAAAAATAAATAGAAACAATAATAATACATGTACATCGCATAAATATTCAAAATGTTTAGGTGTAACTGTTTTTGGTTTATTCTTCAAAATACCGCATAAGGTCAGCGTCTGAAATAAGAGCTGCTTGATTGTGAAGAATCGCCCTTACTTTAAGGTTGATTATGAATAATAAGAATTCATGAACCTTAAGAAATCTGACATACCAATAATTGGCATTTCTGACGAAAAATTTCAATTGGCATATATCCGTTGGAGATCCGTTGATCATCCGTTTTATCCGTTATACGTCCGGCAGAAGTCCGATCTCATTCGTTCAACATCCGTTTTATCCGTTATACGTCCGGTAGAAGTCCGTTGGTGAGTTTATCATCCGTTTTATCCGTTATACGTCCGGTAGAAGTCCGTTGGTGAGTTTATCATCCAGACCACCAACAGATGTATAACGGACACGTAACGTATACAAAATGGAAACGAAACGGACGAGTACCGTACAAAATGGACGCCTAACGGACGTTCAACGGACGTTCAACGGACATTTTATCCGTTGGACGTCCGTTCAACGTTTTGAATATGCTCAAAATTTTACACCGGACAGAACGGACGTCGACGGATAAAACGTACGCGTAACGGACATGCAACGGATATGGACGGACGTCTTACGAATAAGAACGGACGTCTAACGGACATGAACGGATTGAAAAAAGGTTTTCCGTTAGGCGTGCGTTCGAGATATCCGGTAAGATGTGACCGAGGCTTTTCTTGCATCCTTATTTGCAACACACTATAAAACACGATTTTTCATTTCTAGCGATAGACTTTACATCTACAGCGCTTGAATTTACATCTTCAGTGCTACACTTTATACGGATTTGGCTATACTTTTTGGACCTTTTGTATTATAGCTCTTCATCTTTTTTTTATAAGCTTTGGATTTCAAATATTTTGGCCACGAGCATCACTGAAGAGACATGTATTGTCGAATTGCGCATCTGGTGCAAGAAAATTGATACCGTTAATTTTATTACTACCACTGGGTCGATGCCTCTGGTGATGGACTATTAGTCCCCCAGGGTATCACTAGCCCAATAGCCAGTACTTCGGTACTGGCATGAAAATACGGATTTTTTTGTGTTATTAAAATTTGCTATTACAAAATGATAGAAATTGTTATAAATTAAGGAATGTATCTCCCTCATGCAAAGCTCTGATTCCTTTCACAGATTTGGCTATAATTTTTGGACCTTTTGGGTTATAGCTCTTCATCTTTTTTATAAGCTTTGGATTTCAAATATTTTGGCCACGAGCATCACTGAAGAGACATGTATTGTCGAAATGCGCATCTGGTGCAAGAAAATTGATACCGTTAATTTTATTATATCTTCAGCGCTAGACTTTACATTTTCAGCGCTGGACTTTACATTTCAAGCGCTTGACTTTCAATCTCAAGCGCTAGACTATATCTCCAGCGCTTGACTTTACATCTAGATCTCCAGCGCTTAACTTTACATCTCCAGCGCTTGATTTTACATCTTCAGCGCCAGACTTTACATCTCCAGCGCTTGAATTTACATCTCCAGCGCTTAACTTTACATCTTGAGCGCTAGACTTTGCATATCTCTAGCGCTAGATATTACACATCTCCAGCGCTAGACTTTACATCCCCAACGCTAGACTTTACATCTACAGCGCTTGACTTTACATATCCAGCTCTAGACTTTAGATCTCCAGCGCTGGACTTTACATCTCCAGCGCTGGAGTCTACATTTCCAGCGCTTGACTTTACATCTCCAGCGCTATACTTTATATCTCCAGCGCTTGACTTTACATCTAGATCTCAGTCTACATTTCCAGCGCTTGACTTTACATCTCCAGCGCTATACTTTATATCTCCAGCGCTTGACTTTACATCTAGATCTCCAGCGCTTAACTTTACATTTCCAGCGCTTGAATTTACATCTGCAGCGCTTGACTTTACATCTCCAGCGCTAGACTTTGCATATCTCCAGCGCTAGATTTTACACATCTCCAGTGCTAAACTTTACATCCCCAGCGCTAGACTTAACATCTTCAGCGCTTGACTTTACATATTCAGCGCTAGACTTTAGATCTCCAGCGCTGGACTTTACATCTCCAGCGCTAGACATTACATCTTCAGCGCTGAACTTTACATATCCAGCGCTAGACTTTACATCTCTAGCGCTAGACTCTATATCTCCAGCGCTAGACTTTACACATCATCAGCGCAGGACTTTAAAAGACACTTTATAATCTGTGTGAGACCAACAGGGCTTCGTACTTTAGAGCCTCTAGTTATTTATTATAAAGAAATCGCATGTATAGGCGCACCTGTATTCTGGTTGATATTCGCATGTGTTACGGAGAATATATCTCCCAACTGAAACTATATTCCGCGCTTGTATGACAGTTATGAATATTTTTATATTTTTCTCATAGTATTTTTTCTCATAGTATTTGTTATATGATATATTTTATAACAATTGCATTAGAATTTTTTGTAATTTCACATTTAAATTTGCAAAAGTATCATCTCCTCTAAAGCAGTGACATTGAATGTTTTCTTATAACTAATTTTTTTTATCCAATATTTACAACATTTATTATAATTTCACAACATTGTTTTCGCTGTAATAAAAGCGAACTGTTTACGTCTGCAACATTAGACAGAAAATTTCACACTAAGTTAACCTGATTCCCAGAGATGATAAAAACAATGTAATTAAATATCCACCAGCTGCATTTGCAGACGACTATTATTTGAACTCTTAATGACTAGACTGACCTACTGAAGGTGTCATAACATTTAGGAATCCCGTAAAGAATAACGTTCAACTTTCTACACTGTAATAAACTATTTAAAAAATACTGTTATTTTTAAAAGAAATTGAAACTTTGTTTCAACATAATTCATATTGTACTGAAAAATAACGATTAGATTAATTTAACTTGCAAAATTATAAGTAAAACTATAAAAACGAGTTCTACTCTACTTAAATTCAATCATACTCCTTAAAACTATTTAAAACTATTAACTATTGTTTTTCAATAATTTAAAACTATTTAAGTTCAGATATCTAATCGGGTCCTACTAAAAAGCGTCGGGAGCGCCCGGATGAAGAAGAAGCGCCCGTGGAAAAAAAATTAGCGCCCGGGGAAAATATATAGAGATGAATGTTTCAATTTTAACAATAATACATGAATACTATTTCGAAAAGCTAATAATGGATCACAGTTTATGCTGAAGATTTATAAATCGTTAAACACCGACAGATACGTTTCTCAAATTTCCCAGATAAATATTAATTTTATAAAATTAAAAGAGTTGCACATTATTTAAGAACGGTAAAAGTAATTGAACAAGTGTTCACCATGCAGTTGCGAATATTAGACCTCGGGAACTGAATTTTTTTAAACTAACTAAATATACGTTTTGATCGAGGACAATATCGTTCATGATTCTTCTATATACTTATATTTACCAACTTATATACAATTTTTAAATCTAAAATGTAAAAGTGCAACAACACTATCTAAACACTTTAGATTTAGCATCGTTAATATCCCCATTTATACGGGTGAAACACGCAATGTTTTTTTTCATTCAGGAAATCACTTATTCTCCCGGGCCTTTTTTTCTTCCTCGGGCGCTTTTTCTTTTCTCGGGCGCTCTCGGGCGTTCCCAAGTGCTTTTTAGTAGGACAGTTCTTATCGTATTATTTATTTATCGTATAGGACATGTAGAAAAAAATCCGTCCTTTCGGATAAGTAGTTTTATACATATCACCCCAAGGTTATCCTAGTAACGTGTCGAGTAACGAGTAGCAGCATGAAAACAAATAAATGGTGGTGTCAAACTGTCAAATCCAATGTATCTGTGTTTTCCCCCCAAAATGTTTTTATACGGAGCACTCAGGGGAGGACAAGATAACTTCTTTAACACCAAAAAATATATTAGAAAAAAAAATGAATAAATGATATGTTTTAGAAATTGTAATCACAATGACTGACATGCTTGAAATCCTAAATTGGATGCGCAGTTGCTTATTATTTTCTTTTCTTCAATTTTACCCCCCCCCCTTTTTTTTAAGAAATGAATATATTTCATAGATTAGACTACATCCATTTTTTTGGGGTAAAATATGGTTCTTTAACTCCCAACATTGGTAGAGCCTTCAAACACCAAACCCTGGATCAGTGCATTTAGTCTATTATGATTATGGCAGAAGACATGCAAAGAAATGACTAATGACCAGTGCATTATAGGATTTACATTTTTCCTTTTGGTCAATCATCTTGCAGGGTCCAAACGAGTTCACCTGTATGTGTGCCATTTGTTCTCTTAATTTCTTTATCAGCTATTGACTTGGTATCTTCTTATCAAATAATGTGTGTGAAATTTAAATCTCATTTAGATATACATGTTAGTTTCTTACCCTTTTAACTTAAAAAAAAAGCCATTTGACAATGTAATAAAAAGAATAACGAATCAAAGAATTCAAATAGGCTGCGCGCATTAGCAAATTCATGTGTTGCTCGGTCACTCGTTGAATATTTTTCTTTTTGGATTCTTCGATAATTTATTCTATAAATCTCATTTTAATTTCAATTGTACGTACACGTACTTATGTATATATGTTTGTTAACTGGAAAATATTTCTGGGTCTTAAAATCAATTATACGTCGTATACTTTTCTATGTTAAACTTATATAGTTAGGCACTTTTGTTGTATGTTTATATCATTCGGTTTTTTTAGACATTTATTTCTTCCATTAGTTCACTGTTGTAGCCTAAACATATATTCAAAAGGCTAAGTTTAAGAAATCAAGTTGAACCCCATCATGAGTTGAAACATCAATATATATAGTCTTAGGTCTCTACTTTTTATATTTTGTTGTAAGAGATGTATAAATACTCTGTCACGTCCGGTCTATGTTTTAGTTAGTTTTTTTCTATTTGTATCGATCTGATGAGACAAGCCATTTTCAACTGGCTTCTATAGTTTGTTCATATGTTAGAAGGTTGAGCGCTCACAAACATGTTTAAACCCGCCACATTATGTATGCGCCTGTCTTTTGTATAGAACCTGCAATTTAGTGGTTGTAATGGTTCATGTCATTAATTTTTGTTTTTCCCAATTGATTTGTGAATTATGCCGTTATTTTTCTCAATTTATTTGTTTCACTTTTTATTTATGTCTTGGCCTTTCATAATCGACTTTAAGGTATCGGCTTTTGTCATTGTTGAAGGTCGTACCGTTACCTCTTATTGCTAACATCTACTTAATATGAACTTTGGTGGAAAGTTGTCTCATTGGCAATCATACAACATCGCCTTATATTTATAATCTTAGGAAAGGTATAGGAAATAGTAAGGAAATTGGAAATATATATGCACGCCTGTGGCACCGTTAAAGTCCACAATTCCTCTAAAGTCCACAACACCGCTAAAGTCCACAACAAATTGCCGCTAAAGTCCACAACGCCGCTAAAGTCCACAAACTTTCCGCTAAAGTCCACAAAATGACCTCCGCTAAAGTCCACAAGAAAACGCCGTTAAAGTCCACAACAACAAGTTCCGCTAAAGTCCACAAAAAAGCACCGTTAAAGTCCAAACAATTTTTTTTATTAATAAAAAATCAATAATTCGCTTCTTTTTTAACTCCCGATAGTATAGATCTAATAAAAAACATGTTCTTGTGAAGTATTGATTATCAGCTTGAATGATATTTTTGATAAATGAAAAGATTACAGTTTCTGATTTTGATCCCCACAAATCTGATCTTTGTATTGCGATTTCCTATCAATCAAACAGACAACGTTTCGTAAAAGTTATCTACATGTAGCTATGGTGCTTTTTTCGTATTCTTTAGTAAACATTTGTACATCCACAAGAAACTCCAATATATCATTCTTTTTATTTATATGCTGGAGACACTGACATATCTTGGAGCCTATATTTGGGGTCCTACTAAAAAGCGACCCTGATCGCCCTGGGGAAGAAAAAGCGCCCGGGGAAGAAGAAAAAACTCCCGGGAAAAGAAAAGGCGCCCGGGGAAAATATATAGATATTATATTGGCATGAGACAACTTTGTGTCGATGAAATAAGTTATGCACATTTTTATTTTTTTTTAAATTTTAGACAAGTATTTTACTTATTCAGATAATAGACATTTGTTTGTAATAAAGCACAAAAACAAGTATGAATGTTTCAATTTTAACAACAATATATGCATACTATTTCGAAAGACAGATAATAATGAATCACAGTTAATGCTGAAGATTTTTTTAAATGTTAGACATCAAAAGACATGATTTTCAAAAACGATATTAAAATGAAAAACGCAAAAACAAAACAGATAGATATTAACTTTATCCGCTAAATTCTAGAGAGTATTTTATGATCATGAACAAGCTTCTGGCAAAATTTGGTACAAATCCAAGATAGTTAATTCTAAATTATATATACATGTAACTGTTATGTTAATATAATATATAACAACAAACCAGTGTACACTGATTTGTATCACAACACTATAATAGGTATTACGGTGTGGTTGAATTTCCTGTCAATTGTTCAGTATTTCAGTACTTTGATTAGCATTTTGAAAAACTTATGGAAGTCTAGTATGAAGATTTGAGCTGAAACTTTAACGAATTATAAACTTTCAAGGAATCGTTATGTGAGTTTATACATATTAATCTTTGTGTAATTTTGCATGTGATTAAAATACTTTCCCAAGTTAAACAACAATTGTATGTATATTTTTTGTCTCGAAAACAAAAACATAGTACACAGTTCACATGTACAGTACGGACACCATAAGTAAGCAGTCAATATATGGTGTTGTTTTAAATAAGGGAGTGCGGAACAATAACGAAGTAGTTGATAAGGATTGGAGTCGAACGCATATGCCTCAAGCGGGGTTCATCGAATTCACAGCCGATGAGACAATTTTATCTCTATCAGAGAATTTAACACAATTATAGCTCACCGTACGTCCTTCAATAATGAGCAAAATCGAGACTTACTTCACAGAAAGCTATGAAAGACTCCAAAATAAAAAAAAAACTGTTGAACAATTCAAACGAGAAAAGTAACGGCCTGATATATTTAAATAACAATAAACGTGAAAATTATATGATAAACAGAAACAAACGACAGCCAACAAGTTACACTTTCCTGACTTGGATAGGTTCTGTACATGTACATACCACGGTAGGTATAGTGTCCGGCTAGGATCGTGGTTTTAATTTGAGTGATTTGATCGGGTTTTTTCGAGTGTGACCACTTTTTTCGAGTGAATATGATCAAAAATGTAAACATACTTCTTTTCTAACAAGACATGATATAGAAGCTTGAGTTTGATATACAAGGTTATACAAGATATGTTAGTATTTGAGATATAAAGATAGTATCATTCTGACATTGATTTCCGTTTAAAAAGTTAAATTTAGCCTTAAAATGCTTTTATTCCAAAATACCGAACAAAGCCATTTTCTTACACATGCCAATGCAAATGTCGACGGAAATGCATACATGGAATCTATATATCGTTATATATACATACACTTTACAAAAAGTATTGTAATGGCATTGAAAAAGACATTTTGAGACTAAATTCAGTTTTCATGTCCGGGTTTTTTCGAGAGCAGTCCGGGCTTTTTCGAGTGGGTCCTTTTTTATCGAGTGATTAAAAACATTTCCTATAGGTAAAATTGTTATGTGTTTACGTTTAAAAACTATAAAATAAAGACTCAAATTAAGTACTTTCAAGGCATATTGTGTATCAACACTTGCATTTTATCATGAAACAAGTATATTTTTTCACATCTTATAAATTGCATGTACAGTATATATCCGTGATGTCAACAATCTAATGTGAGTGTTCCGGACCATATATGAATTTGGACCTCATTGGATAACTATTAATGAACAGCAAAATGTCGACTTGGAAAATAACTTCCAAAAATGTCTTAATGAACTGTTAAACAAAAGTTCAACTGTTTTACTTACTGACAAAAACAGAGTCTAATAATTCACACTAGAGACGGATAGAAAACAGATACACCCAGATTAAGACAATTAATTTAATAAAGACAATGGGTTTCAACTTGTAACTTGTGTTGTTTTGGGTAGCCTTTGAACTATAAAATTAATACATTCATGTAACCGTCATTGTTGTAGTTAAATTTATTGTATTATTGAATCGTTTATAATGTATACCTATACGGTACCAAATTGGGTTTTCCTCTTTGGCAATTACTGTTTTAGCCACCTCTTTCGCCAAAATAATATATTTTTCGCCACTTTTTTACTTTTTTCGCCAAGTAACATAAATATATCTTTCGTTTAAATGGTTTTGAACTAGTTATTTCGGGGGCCTTTTATAGCTTGTTGTTCGGTGTGAGCCAATACCCCGTGTTAAAGGCCGTAACTTGACCTATAATGGTTTACTTTTATAAATTGTTATTAGGATGGAGAATGGTTTCATTGGCACTCATACCACATCTTCCTTAATCAATCATAGAGTCCGACCATACGCGTACAGTTTGACCATATGAGTATACGCATAGGGTCGTGACCATACGCGTATGGTCCTTATACTCATATGGTTCAGAACATTTAAGCATAGACAATTCGAATTAAGACGTACATACATATATTGTATAAGATGAGATGTATGTTTGTTTTTAAAAGAGTATACATCTTAGATATTTCATTATCTATTTGTCTTGTATCTTGTACTATTTATTTTATTGTTTAAGAAATGGAAACCGAAAATGACTTAATGCTATAACTGTGAGGAGGAGTCTCATTATGCAAATATAATAACTGATCAAACAGCAACTCAACACCGTGATAACTTCCTTTCAATAAAAAGAAAAGTGTCTAAAAAGTGGAAAATATTAATATTAATCAAGACATTACAATGTTGTTCGAAGCACTGGACAATCTAGCTGGTGATAGCATATAATATACACATTTTGTATTTGTCTATCATTGCTAAAGGATTTTATTTAGGCTGATGAACTATTAATTTTATTGTTGATTTTATCTGAAATTTTATTCAAATTTTGTATTCAATGGTAATGAAAAAATGGGGTGGATTCAGTGTGTATGTTTTTTTAAATGTTTTTTTATTAATAGGTTTCTTTTATAAATCTCAGGTGTTCACTACAAGACATATTATTAACTGTAAAATCAAAAGTAGCATAAAATTAAGTTAAAATGAATATGAGTTCTCTGCATAATGTTCTAGACACCGTTTTGTTAAGGATCAAGTAATTTCTAAATGAACACTGGAAAGTAGTTAAGTAGTTGTATCACGCTCTCCAAACAGAATCTTAAATTGATAAAAGATACATTTTAGCTCACCTGATATGATATTGTCCTTCACTTAATTACAGTTATAAACTAGTAAAAGTCATTTTTTAAAGTCTAGAATACCTTCAAATTTTCTGTAAAAAAACCGGACCAATTGTCTAAAAACCCGGACGATTTCATAGTTGCTCTCGAAAAAACCCGGACAATAACAAACACTGATTTTTTTTTATTAAATACAAGGAAATTGAGCTTCTTTGTTGATCAAATCATATATTATAGTATTCAATATAAGATGGGTAGTAATGTTAAAAACTGTTATAATTACAAAATATCCATTAATTGAACTTATCGCATGTTTTATCACTCGGAAAAGCCCGAACTATCCTCGAAAAAAAATGGACCAAATCACTCGAAAAACCACGATCCTAGCCGGACACTATACCTACCGTGCATACAGAATGTGGCGAAGTTGAACACATTGCTGGTGCCAAACCCTTCCCTAACTTGGAACAGTGTTGAAACAGTACAACACATACACTATTGTGCAAAAGTTTGCGTAAATTCATTATAAGTCAAAACCTAAGCAATATCCTATTAACTGATATTTATGTTATAAATGTACAAGTATGATGCAAGTGATATTTAAATTTCCACTTTAAGCTCTAAAAGTGGTTTAAATATTTATGTGTCATATTTATTGTTGAGTTGCTGTCTCATTGAAATGTTCTCAAATCAGGTTTTATTAAAAAAAATTAATGTAATATTGAAAAGAAGAACGCATTTCAACGTAGATAAATAAAAAGTATAATATAAATTCATATTTATGTATTCCCTCCGTAAAATAGATGCGTTTCTTAATTACCATAACGCAAAAATAGTTACGTTGCCTATAATATTATTATTTTCGAAAAACTAATCTTGTTTTTGCTCTTTTTAAGCCCCCCATAAATTATTTCTTATATAAACAAATAAACTAATGAGAATTCTGCTTCCATTGGTACCAATTTTGATTAAATCCTGAAGGAAATAGGCCCTAAATATTCTTATGAAAAACTTAGATTTTTATGATACAATGATGATATTTGTAACAACAAATTGTAGGTTACACATCCTTCTGACTATTTATTGGCCTGACTTTTTTCTATTAAAATTCTGAATATTCTAAAAACGTATACGTATCTACCAACATTATAAATGTATGTACTTCCAATAACTTTAATTTCAGTGAGCATTTGAACTCAAATTTCATATTTAACACAGGAGCTTAATTAACTGATAAAGTGACAAAGTAGCGTCACTCTTGTATTCAGTTAAAGTTTTTATTTCATTTTTTAACTATTGATAAATTTGACAAATCAACCCATATGGTCCAAATACACGTGTATGGTCGAGCTCGTACCTAGACCGTACGAGTATAATCATACGGGCCGAGCATACGTTCGCGTACCCCTATACGGTCCGGACCGTACGCGTACACATATCATCTGGAACATATATACATATATCATTGTTAAAATGAAATCTTTTATACGTGTACTCATCATAGGTAATAGACAGTACAGAACCGCATCCGCGTATTCAATTCATCTTCAACATATTTTGAAACAAATACATTTTCCTTTTAGAAAACAAAACAAACATGCAACCAATGAGTTATGGAAATCTACCTTGCACTACAAAATGCATGAATGTGTGGAATTCTTTATCATTATGTTGATTTGAAACAAGAACATTATGGTTCAAAGTCTATTTTTGAGATTTACAGACCATTTTGGCTGCTGTGGAGCCTAACAGACACTGCATGGATTTCTTTTTTATGTTTCATATATTTGGAAAGAAAATTTCAATGTCACCGTATAGTCAGCTATAAAAGGCCCCGAATAGAAAATGTAAAACAATTCAAGCGAGAAAACTTTGATTTGTACCAGACAGAAGCTTGTTTATGATAATATTAAGTTGGTATCCAGAAGTAAATTTTGAAAAAAAAAATTCATTCTTCCCGTATTTTACTTATAAATGAAGTTAGTTTTTCTGCAAGGAAACATAACATTCACTCTGTGGTTAAAATGTTTAAAATTTTAATATTTTTCTTAAACTATCCTGGATTTGTGCCAAATTTGGCCAGAAGCTTGTTCATGATCATAAAATAGTATCTAGAATTTAGCGGATAAAATATTTTGACTATCTGTTTTGTTTTTGCGTTTTTCATTTTGATATCGTTTTTGAAAATCATGTCTTTTGATGTCTAACATTTAAAAAAATCTTCAGCATTAACTGTGATTCATTATTATCTGTCTTTCGAAATAGTATGCATATATTGTTGTTAAAATTGAAACATTCATACTTGTTTTTGTGCTTTATTACAAACAAATGTCTATTATCTGAATAAGTAAAATACTTGTCTAAAATTTAAAAAAAATTAAAAATGTGCATAACTTATTTCATCGACACAAAGTTGTCTCATTTCAATATAATATCTATATATTTTCCCAGGGCGCCTTTTCTTTCCCGGGCGTTTTTTCTTCTTCCCCGGGAGTTTTTTCTTCCCCAGGGCGATCAGGGTCGCTTTTTAGTAGGACCCCAAAAATAGGCTCCAAGATATGTCAGTGTCTCCAGCATATAAATAAAAAGAATGATATATTGGAGTTTCTTGTGGATGTACAAATGTTTACTAAAGAATACGAAAAAAGCACCATAGCTACATGTAGATAACTTTTACGAAACGTTGTCTGTTTGATTGATAGGAAATCGCAATACAAAGATCAGATTTGTGGGGATCAAAATCAGAAACTGTAATCTTTTCATTTATCAAAAATATCATTCAAGCTGATAATCAATACTTCACAAGAACATGTTTTTTATTAGATCTATACTATCGGGAGTTAAAAAAGAAGCGAATTATTGATTTTCTATTAATAAAAAAAATTGTTTGGACTTTAACGGTGCTTTTTTGTGGACTTTAGCGGAACTTGTTGTTGTGGACTTTAACGGCGTTTTCTTGTGGATTTTAGCGGAGGTCATTTTGTGGACTTTAGCGGAAAGTTTGTGGACTTTAGCGGCGTTGTGGACTTTAGCGGCAATTTGTTGTGGACTTTAGCGGTGTTGTGGACTTTAGAGGAATTGTGGACTTTAACGGTGCCACACACGCCATTTAATAAAATTCATGCTAGTGCTTTATTACAGAAAATAACATGCAAAACATTAAACGTTTGAAGTTGTAAATTGTGTTAAAGCTTGCGGAAGAATATCTCAAAAACGTTTTACGACACTCCCGATAAGGACCGGTAACTCTGTATTTTTTTGCGGGAAAATATGAATGGCTTCTCATATCTAATCTTTCAGAAAAATCGATTTCTTACAAAAGAGTGTCCACCATGCACTTACACTGCACTATTAAAAGCATAGTAGAATATATTGATATACAAATGGATGAAATATAAAAAAAGAAGATGTGCATGGTATGATTGCCAATGAGACAACTATCCACAAAAGACCAAAATGACACAAACATTAACAACTATAGGTCACCGTAAGGCCTTCAACAATGAGCAAAGCCCATACCGCGTAGTCAGCTATAAAAGGCCCCGATAAGACAATGTAAAACAATTCAAACGAGAAAACTAACGGCCTTATTTATGTTTAAAAAATGAACGAAAAACAAATTTGTAACACTTGAACAAACGACAACCACTGAATTACAGGCTCCTGACTTGGGACGGGCATATACATAAATAATTTGGAAATTATATATACAGCCCTTGGATGGTGTTAACTTTCCAAAAAATTGTAAAGTGTACTGGTGTAATGGTGTAATGGTCTAAGGTGTATGGTGCTGTGGTGTATGGTGCTGTGGTGTATGGTGTAAGGGGAATGGTGTAATGGTGTTTGAGGAATGGTGTGATTGTGTAACTAGCGATCGGGAATGGTGTGAATGATGGTGTACGACATCTCTTTGGTTGAAACGAATTTCTTTTTATTTTATTTTTTCGAGTTGTAAACATACTCAATAATAATAATCTTAATATTTGAAATGTAATTGCATTATGGGTAATTTCGGGTCGTGTAGATAGAATGGGGAATGGTGCATGGTGTAATGTGTAAGGTGTATGGTGCAAAGGTGTAACGTGTATGGTGTAATGGTACAAGGTGTATGGTGTAATGCTGTAAGGTGTATGGTGTAATGGTGTATGGTGTTAGTGGGAAGTTTACACCATCCAAGGACTGTACATGTAACTGTTATATTAATAATAAAATAACAACAAACCAGTGTGACGTTTATTATAATATGAGGCAGGCATTACCTGTAAATGGGGACGAAGTCTGTATGAATTATTATTTTGTAAATTAAATATTTGTTCAAAAAAAAAGAAACGGAAATACCGTAACGTTTCCGATTTTGGTTCTGTTGTTAGGGATTTTAGTTATGACGTTATTTAAATTATGACGTCATATACAATGTAAACAAAGAAACGCTATCATCAAGTAACGTTTTTTCATATCAAGGAATTATGTAAAATGAAATTGGTATTGCGCGTTCCTTCCTATTTTTATACTAGACTGATAAATATATATTTTACTCAAAGATTCATGCAAACGAGACCGGAAAAAGGAAGTACATAGTACATTTCTGTGCAGGTCCGGGATTTCAAAACACGAAAAAAAAAATTTGAACGATTTTGAGTTCATTAGTACAATGAAAAATTCGGGAAATTTTCCGGTATTTTTTTTTTATTGAATTTTCTACTGTTATTGGGGACTACGTCCCCATATTAGTATAATAGTCCCAAGTAACCTGATTTGTATCTCAACAATATCATAGTTATTACGGTGCGGTTGAATTTCCTGTCATTTATTCATCATCCACGCAAGAACTTGTCTCAGAAAAAAAATATACTCTGTACATTAAACTCAGTTTCAGGTATAGCAAATGTACAGAGGTGTGATCTTTTTCTGTGACATCTGCTTTTCACCATCCACAAGAACTTAAGTCATCCGATGTTCAGTACTTCTTGCTGCCGAGTTTTTTTCTTGCTTTGTCGCGCCAAAACCATCTTGACGTTTCTTATCTGTGACGTTGCAAAACTTGTGCCTCTCTGTAGAACTGCGCTTTCCCGCCGTCCATAATTTTTCCCGCGTCAAAGTAGCCGTAATTATGAAAACGATGTATAAGTAATTTTACGGAAGTTAAATATGCTCTAAGATTTTCATAAACTATGTTTTTAACACAAGATTATTTAAATATACAACTTTTTACCTTGGAATATATTTTTTTATTATCTTTCTTGTCTTGAAATAAAGTGAAAATAATATACCAATTGCTATACAGCTAGCTTTAAAGGCGACTTTGTTTTTATCTTTAGCAAGTGAAATGCATAAATAATTCTTAACCACCTATAAAATAGTAAAATATTTATTCTCATTTTTTTATTAGGTAATTGGTATAAATACTGTAAAAAAATCTCTCAAATCATTATATAAACGGCAAAACAACGGCACTCAATGAAAATGAAAATAAAAACAAAGCGTGTACAAATTAATAAAAATAGATAAAATCTCCGAGCAGCGGTTCTATGATTCTATGAACTACTTCTTTTTGTAAAGTATCAGACGTGTCAGATTAAAATTATCATGATTTGAATCCTTGTTTCGGTAGGCGAGGAAATATTTTTTATATAAAAATTATTATCCATATTTATTTTGCTTATTTTTTAATCATGTTTATTATAATTTTGTTGACCACTGTTTGCTCAAAATTTTAGAGAATACGAATTAAAAAAAAACATAGTAAAAACTAGGAGAGAAATTCTCTAAAATGAATTTCTATTGTCTACAAGTGAACCTGAATCAAAAATAATTCATTTTCATTTACTATGATAAAGTTCACACTGTAATTGATCGTAATTAACATACACGAAATATCTTTAAATCTGTTAATTGATAAATTGTTCTCTTCTCAACTTTCAGTGGCAAATATTTCATGCAATATTAAGGACGCCTGAAATTCAATATACAATAAATCTATTGCTCAATGAGTTCTACAAAGTAAAAGATCTGTGGTGAATGCCAGAAAAAAGAGGTTGCCACTGGGAAAGGATATCTATGATATATCTGATAGGAATAGAAATCATTGTGTCTACTACTAATTTAACATCCCCATTTCGAATGAAAATAAACATTTTTAAGGCAGTGCTTCCATGACGAAACAGGTTTAAAATGTATTGAAATATCGTATGGCAATACAAGTACATCGGTTAACATGTGTGTACTTTTACAAAAAAAAATCCTAAGGGAGATTTCAATCGTGGTATTTGAGCCCTAAATAAATTATCCAGTTCTTTTAAATAAAGCGTGTATGGTGTATTGTGAATGAATATTAATATTTAACGTAATCAAGTATTACAGTTACCGTTTTTTATGATTATTTATCAGGGATACGATTTTTGATTTATATGAGATATTCTGATTGATAGATGTACGAAAAAAAACGTAAAACAAATTTCTCGAAAGAATGCAACATTTTACATGAAATTGACGAACTAGATAATTAGTAAACACGTTAAATAAGTTGGTATTATAGTACTAAAAAGCTGATGATCCTGTTTAATTTCTTGACATCCGTTTTAAGTTAACTTTTGAGGGCCCTCATGGGGTTTTTGATTATGTGATTACTTGGCCGTTTTTTTAATGATTATTTGATTATTAAGCCAAATATTTCATGATTATTTGATTACCTAGGACTGTATTTTTAGTTTATGATTATTTGATTACTAAAGATAAGCAAATATTTAATGATTATGTGATTATATTGGCAAAAAAATAGTGATTATGTGATTACTAGGACCCCCCCCCCCCCATGAGGGGCCTCACTTTTAAAGCATTTTATTCAGTTTGCTTCGTTCCCGCCAAAATCGCCCTTTTGACGCCGTTTTTTGACGTTGTCAGTGCCCCAGAGTATTGTGACGTTACAATGGATCTTTGACGTTCTACACTATCAACAAGATTTGTGTGTAGAAGCCATAAATGTCCCTTTGGCAGCAAGAGGGTTAAGTTGGAAGTTTTCAGTTCAAAATCGATTCATGATTTTTTTTGGTGAAAATAAGATTTTTGAAATATCAATTATTGCAACAACAGAAATCGCGTATTTGTCTTCAATAGTTTTAATAAGAACATAACACTTTGTAAATATAGGACCAATTGGCCTATTATTTTCCTTATTACAGTGTATTCAATTTAATGATATACATTGCCTTGTATTGTTTCTTGTGTTCGTCCGGAACCATTCATGAACTATTTGCCACTGGAGTTCAATCAAATCGTTTCCTTTGTTGACTAGTATATATAAATCGTTGAAGCTTGTTTATATCAAGTGACTAATTACACGTAATATTTTTTTTATAAACTGTAGTATCAAAGCTCCTCTATGCACACAAGACGTAATTTATTATTAATTATGGACTTCTTCCAGTAGTTATTTTATATCTATGTTAATCTTTGGTACACCATTCTTACATGTCAGTCCTCTCCCACCATAACATCACTCGATTTTGGTTAATAAGTTGAAAAGTTAAATTTCGTTTATTGTAAGTGTAATGTATCAAGAAAACAAAGACGGGTTCAAACAGAAAGGTTTTGAAATCAAAGATAACTGTGCACCTTAAGATCAGCATGGGTTTATTAGTCGTCAATACGTGTACTTAAAGTCCAGTCTAAAAATAAGCATACTAGGTACTTTGATTCAAGGACGAAACCACGATGTCTAGTCTTACTAAAAAATATAATCAATATTCAAACTCTACTTATGAAGATTAGAACAGATTATACCCATGTCATATCTTTTACCAATTCAATTCAAATATTTATTGTCATATAAACTCTGAACAATAAGTTTGTGACAAATAATATAAACATACACAAAATACATTTAACAAACAAAACCATGAAAACAAAAAAAGCAAAAAGGCAAAACAATCTATCTATATGATATATAAATATATATTTTATAAATAAATCAAGAGTCCCCTGTCCTCAGTTTTAATGCCTGTTTAAAATAGGACCCTAAGCTTTCAACTTCTTTTGAGGTTGATGGACAAAGAAGATATGTATTTTTTTCATTTTCTTGCCAGGACATAAAATCTGGCATATGTTTAATTACATTTCCTATAAAGTTCTCTCTTAGTTTAGCAATTTTTTTGCAGTATAAAATAAAATGAGCTTCATCCTCCATTGTATTACAGGATGTGCATAGTCTTTTTTCTCTAGGTATTTTTAAATGTCTGCCTTTTTCTATCATTAAATTATGATCGTTAATTCTCATTTTTGTTATGTTACTTCTCTTTTCAAAAGATTTACAGTTTAAGTAGTTTTCCATTTCTAAATTTTGCTTTAAACTTTTATATAAATACAATTTACTTTTTTTATTTATTTTTTCAAATTTTTGTTCAAATATATTTGTGTAGAAATTTAAGAATTGATGTTTTAAGGTTTTTTTTAACAACTTTACCACTTTATCATAAAAGAATCGCGTCTTGTCATTGCCAGTGGCGATCTATGATAGGGCGTGTGCAAGATGTTCACCCCCTCCTTTCATCGAAATAGACAGAAAATAGTATGGCTCTCACAGTTATATGTATCTAAAGGATAAAGTAGTCCTTCACCTAGCTCCTCTCGCCAGTATGAATTGCCTTTTTGGGATTTACACTCCCTTTTCACATTTCATGGATTCTCCCTGATTGTACTAACTATTGTACAGAAATGAGTTAAATCAGTCTAGAAAATACTTAAGGTGGTATGGGAGTCTAAATAAAAATGATAGAATTTGTTCGTTACTTTGCCAAAACGTAGTATCTATTGATACATGTCGAAAAATATAATAACGCGCATTTTCTCAAGCTACAGGACGGGACAAAATGACACATTTTGTATGGATTATACAGGAAAAAACACCATTTTGTGATTAGAAACTTAACAAAATGATAGAATTATTAAATACTTCAGGAACATATAGATTTCAGACACTGCTTTGAGAATATCAAAAGAAAAGATAGGGTCACCGTACTTTTTTCCGTCTAAAATACAAAATAGGAAAATTCCATGAATCCTTCAGAAAATGCACTGTTTTAGAGATACCTCCCCCTAAAATGCCAATTAAAAAAACCTAAAAACAAGCCAAAATAGTTAACATTTGCAATAATATTAATATTTATAAGTTCTATTCTTATAAATTGGCTCTTATAAATGAAAATTCACATTAAATATCTGCATTCCTGCATCAAATTTTGCTATCTTGATGGAAAATCTAGATCTTTGGTTCTCTGTTTTTTACAATCCAAGATGGAGGAAGATACTAATACCACCTTAAGACTAGATCATCTTTTATTTAAATTTTCTCAACTTGTAATTTTTTTTAAGAAAAATATGTATTAGGTTTTCAATCAAATTAGTATTATCACAACTGCATGTGACCATGATGACTTTGTGTACTTTTGAAAATATTACAATTACTGTTACACAGTAGCATATCAGATTCCTAACCATATATATAATTATCTATAGATGAAGGCTATTCATTGGGGAACCGTCGTGTAATGCATTAAATTTTTGCTCGCGTAATTAACATAATTTAAAGAAAGATGTGATATTGTAATCAATGAGTCAATTTTTCACAACAGACCAAGTGACACAAAAATTAACAACTTAAGGTCACCGTACGACCTTCACTAATAAAAAAAAATACCAAACTGCAAAATCAGTTACAATTAAAGACTCGAAATGATAGGTAAAACAATACAAACAAGTTAACAAACAGCCTGACTTATGGTTTAATTGGTGAACGACAAAAAATGAATTATACTTCATATGAAAATGCAATATTTTGATGGCTGATACGAGGGTGTTAATTTACTCTACCACATGGCCGAGAGAGTGACAATTTTTTTTTAATGTTACCTTTTCGTCTAGAAAATCGATAGTTTAAAGGACAATGGGTTGACTACACATCAAGTAAATAAAAACACGGCTAAAGTTCCGCTACGTTTTGACTCAGATTTTATCATTTGACTGTCAATCCCCCCACCCACCCAAAAAAAACCAAACAAGACCGTTCCTGTTTGTATATGGTTTAACACTAGTAATTTTTAAGACACTTTATAGCTTGTTGTCCGGTGTTAGCTAAGGCACCGTGTTGAAGGTCGTACCTTGACCTATAATGGTTTACTTTTATAAATTGATACTTGGATAGAGAGTTGTCTCATTGGCACTAGCACATGCCACATCTTCCTATATATATGTATACTATATAAATAGAAAAACTGATTACCAAAAACAAGATGAATAAAAAATATCAAACAAGAATTACAAATACATCATTTAGTAAAATATTCCATGTGGAACACCTAATAAAATTATTATTTAGCGAAACAATATTGGGAGGAACATATATAAATTTGCATATAGGAAAACACATCAACTTAACATTGAATACAATGTTTCTTTGAGGATTTTATATTAAATGGTCTTCAAGTGAAATATGCCAATTTTCACCATTGAAGTGTTCTGTTAGGGGAACATAGAAATATTACAATAAGAACACATTTACATTGTACAAGTTACAGTTTGGTAAATAATTATCTAGGGAACCCACACACCTTTTAAAAGACACATATTTATGGTAAACACATACATGTATCACTTAAAAATGAAGCGATCCCACATAACCCGTTATTTCCTGAGAGACGGACATTGAAGACATGTTGGTGACCTTCTGCTGTTGTCTTTTCTATGGTCGGGTAGTTGTCTCTTTGACAAATTCCCCATTTCCTTTCTCAATTTTATGACTTCCTCAAGTTTTATAAACAAAATGGAAAACAATTTTCATGCAAGTAACTTTTGTAGATTTGTAAATTAAAATTTTACTACAGTTTGGGGATTCCGGAGTGGAGGTGGGTGAGATTCTAGGGGTTGAACCCCCCTTTTTTCTTAACTATTATTGCATTTGAATTGGGACATATGTTGGACCCCCCTTTTTTTAAATGGCTGGATCCGCCTCTCAAGTATACGTTATGTTAGGTTTCATTGCAAATTTATTGTGTAGCATTTTAAAACAACATATTTTATACAACCTTGGAAATATATATCAAAGTTCACCAATATTTACCGCAGATAGAAAAAGGCGCGTTGTTGAAACAATCAAATGTGATTATCAAACAAGATAGGAATGTTAAAGTTAGGCTTGTTGCTAATTAGAATAAACAGGCTGGGAGTTCCGATAATAAATCTCAGACAAACGCTCCAACTAAACTGTCAACAATTGAGATTTCCTGTCGAAATAATTATCCGCTATATAAAGAAGAAATGCATGTGTTGGACGTTATAAAATGCGAGTTTCATTTTAGTATTATAATACAATTGTAGCCAGGTGTAGGGTGAGGCTGTATAAAGAACTAGCTTTATACATTTTTTTTCTAAAACATTATTATATTACTACATATTACTTTTAACTGATTCGCTGTAATTGATTGTTATTTTCTTTACGTCCAGTCACAAATATTTCGAACATGTTCAAGACAAGAACAGATAAATCATAAGTACAACATGTAGGTCCTTTATGCAACTGTATGGAGTTTAAACATCACGATTCTAATTGTTGACTCTGACCATCTAGATATTGACAAATATAATGTATATCAATATTAGAATAGTATAAAGCATGACATTATTCTCATTGGAAACTTTATAACTTAAAATTGGGAATGAAAATTGGGAATGTGTCAAAGAGACAGTAACCCGTCCAAAGAGCAGAAAAAAGCACAGGGCCACCAATTGTTCGACACAGTGAGGAAATCCCACAAGTGAGGTTTTGCTTGCATCTAAACAGTATGTTTGTATCCAAGTTCAGCAAATATGAAATTTAATAAAAAAAAAACAAACTCCGAAACATATAAAGGAACCAAAATAAGTAGTAAAAAAAACCCATACTAAAGTAACATAGGCCAGAGAATCCCGACTTAGAATAGCCGCACAGATGCGGCATGTATATATATAATGGCAGTCAGCAGGGTTAAAGAACATCAGTTGTTCGACCTGTTAGTCAAATGCGTTTTGTTTAAATATACTTTTTCACTATTTTGGTCTTTTGGAAAATGTTGTTTGTGCTGTTTTTAGACCCTTCTACAACGAAATTTGGTTTACATGCACGAGTATAATAATTGCGGTTTTTATCCAACGCAATCATAGGTTTGAACGTAGTTTTCAATTTAGACTCGTATAAATATATATAATTATATATATATAAAACTCGTCTTAACATCAACCCAACAATGTTAGATCTGTAAACTTGCTTTCGCAAATTTTTTGTTTTTCCCTCGCCGGGACACCCAATCGCCTGCACTGTTGCCGTCCTGCTAGACCTCAATTTATATATAACTTGTTTAGTGAAATCTTACCCCCCCCCCCATGTATACATCTATCCTATGTGGAATCAACAAACACACAGCAATATGCAAAGTAAAAAGAAGTCCGGAACCGATCTTAGAATAGATAACACAAGAATATTTTAAGACACGTTCGAAAGGCGGCTATTGTGATTGTGTCAGCTCGACAGGGACACATTCAAATGTCTGAATGTTGCAAAACTGCACGAAAAACGTATCGCATGTAACACACCCACGAAGAGGCTGCCCAATGGAAATAAACCCTAGTACTGAAATGTTGCAAAACTACAAAAAGACAAAGAGTACACAAAACAACATTAAATACTGAGTAACAAAACACCTACAAAACAAACAACAGAAAAGTAAACAGATGAATGCATCTCTCACAAAAAATTAATTGTTTAGCTCTACCATGATTTATTCTGAAAGTTATAGATTTTTTGGGGGGAAAAAGATCGTGGATTAAGACTTGTGCCTGATCAAACATATAAATTTGAAATCAGTATTTGCTGCTTGACAGGTGTAAAAGAAAATCTTGTCTGCCAGGAGTCAGAATAATGTATTCGAGTAGAAACTCTGCAATTTCGAACTTTATTCGATCGTCACTGATGAGCCTTTTGTAGACGAAACGCGCGTCTGGCTCAAATACAAAATTTAAATCCTTGTATCTACGATGAGTTTATTAGGCTTACTGTGAGTACTCTCATATTTGTACTTAGTGTCTATTTGGTTTTGTTTGGGATCTACAAGTACCCGGACACGTCCACGTGTAATTTCATGTAGTATTTGTATCTTTAATCATCTGTCGAGTTAAGACTTTCAACTGATTTTTATAGATCGTTCTTATGTTGTACTATTACACCACTGTTTCATGTAAGGGAGTGGGTTGCGATCACGTAAACATGTTTGACCCCGCCACATCCAGTATGTATGTGTCTCTCCCAAATCTGGAGCCTGTAATTCAGTGGCTGTCGTTTGTTTCTGTTACATATTTGTTTTTCGTTCATTTTTTGGTACATAAATTAGGCCGTTATTTTTCTCGTTTAAATTGTTTTATATTATCATTTTGGGGTCTTTTATAGCTGACTTTGCGGTATGTTGACCTATAGTTATTAATTTCTGTGCCATTTTTGGTCGTTTGTGAAGAGTTGATGCATTGGCAATCATACCATTTCTTCTTTTTTCTATATTTGCCTTGTGAACTAGCACGCTTAATAAACTGACCCAGTGCGTCATTGTAGTACAAAGTTTTGAAAATTTTCAAACCTCATATATCAATTTCCGTCATAAGACGGCATGCTGGACTCAGTCGTATCTTGGACTGTTCGCATTCGGGATGCAATCTGGACTCAATCGGCAAAAAAACAGCAATGGTAAATTTTGTCTAGACCATGCCCGTTCCACATGACACTGTCCAGAAAATAGTTATCAAAGACACAATGATTATAGTTTTTAAAGGCAGACGCGCGTTTCGTCTACATAAGACTGATCAGTGACGTTAAGTTCCAAAATAGTTATTAAGCCAAACAAGTACAAAGAAGAAGAGCATTGAGGACCAACAATTCCAAAAAGTTGTGCCAAATACGGCTAAGGTGATCAATTCCTGGGATAATGAAATTCTTAGTCACAGATCAATGTTACGATTTTGATCATCGCGATACTAGAGAATTTGTCACGACATAATAACGATTGTAATTCGACTAGACAAAATTGATTGAGACTTCCCGAATGTTAAGGGACGCACCTTACTTTCGGGGTGCTTGTCCAAACTCTCCGATCCGTAGGAGTCCGAGTGTTACGAACGTATACTACAGCGTTCAGGCAATAACAGGACATTCCATATCATTGAGGATAGTAATCTGACTTTTTAACTTTTCGAGTCTAAGCGCAGTCTGATCTCAAACGGGAGCAATAATCGCTCTGTGTAAACCCCGCTTTAAAGATCATAGAACGATTCTAGCACGCTCATGCCGTCCTAATCACGCACGTCTTACGACCTTACTACGTTCATATTACGACCATGTTTACTTATAGCCATGCTCGGGCTCATTCTCATTGTCAAATAAAGCATGTAAAAGCTCTCCAGGTTTTATTCGTCTGTATATAATTTGGCCCTAATGTCGCTAGTCTCCAACATGCCATGCTTGACACATTTGTATCATCCCACTACTAATTGTTCAATAAAATATCTTCATTTGATCTTGATAGATCAGCAATATACGTTGTGAAAGGTTAATCCGACATCTCATCTGGATCAGGATTCGTATCAGAGGCCCCACTGACTCTACCTCTATCCATATCATGCACAAATACAAAATATTGTAGATTTTGGTGGCCTGTCTGTGTTGTTATCGAGAATTTTACGTATAAATGAAAATAAGGAGGAATGGAACAGTATTTATATTGACTCCGACAACATGATATTGACGTTATTATATTACCGAGAGCGTAGTAAAATCGCCATATGAACATGGTAAGATCGTAGAATGATCGTGATAAAATCGTTCTTTAATCGCAGAAGAAACGTGCTAAGATCGTTTTTTAATCGGATAAAGTGTGATATAATCGTAGTAAGAACGTGATGAGCGTAGCAAGATCGTGATTATCGTAGTGAGGTCGCAGAACAAGCGTGGTGAAAACGGGGTATACTCTTGGCGGAATCGTTATAGAAAAGTAGCATCGTGAACTCATCCAAAATTTACATTTTCATGCCGCCCATACCGCGACCTCAACACGATCTGAATACTTTTTAGATCGTGCTGAGCGTGGTGCGATCGTGGTCTAGTGTGACTTGTTCATAAAATGATAGCGGGCAAGCTGAAGAGATGCCGTGCATTTACATTGATACATGTATACATTGTATATTTAGTATTGACCATTTACTGAAATAACTATCTATTCTGTCTTTTTGGAACATTACCATTGAACTTTCATTGTAATTCTTTTGCACTATTGAGGAAGTTATATAATATAAAACATCGTAAAGCTTAACTTATAGCTGTTTTGATTTTAGCCAGTGGCTTTATCTCCGAAATCTAAAAATAACAGGAAAGACGAAAACACCTGTTATATTTACCTGAATGTGTGATCTTGGATTGGGTTTTAAATAAAAAGACACTTTTCTATTATTACTGTTACTATTACAAAATAGAAAAGAAATGAATGTCATCTTCAAATTGGTTGCAGTTAATCTTTCTTTTATATATATTGGCATTCTACATTTCTAAGATATCTTTCTTTTTCTATTAATAAATTATGATCTCTTATTCTAGTTTTGTTATTAGTTTTCTAAATTAAAATTTTGAGTAAGTTAAATATTTTTCATTTGTATTATTTAGTCTTACAAGATTATAAATAGTGAGTTTGCTGTTATCCTTCATATCTTATCATTTACTCTCTTTTCATAAAAATCCTTCAATTTTAATTTTATTTGTTCTCTAATAGTTTTATTTATCTTATGAGAGGAATATTTCTTGAAAGTGTCTAAATCCATACCAGTTTCTTCTGATACATGTTTTGCAAATGAGAACCAACTGAAGAATAAATTCGCACAGAGTCTAAGCTTTGAGACAAAAAAAATAATTCCTTTACAAGAGGATAAATGGCATGAGAATATAAACGTATACCATACAATATAGATTGAAATTTAATATGTAGTTCCAGGGGAAGTCTCTCAAGACCAGCTCTTAGATATAGGAAGATGTGGTGTGCAGTGCCAATGAGACAACTCTCCATCCAAATAACAATTTAAAAAAAAGTAAACCATTATAGGTCAATGTACGGCCTTCAAAACGGAGCCTTGGCTCACACCGTCAACAAGCTATAAAGGGCTCCAAAATTACTAGTGTAAAACCATTCAAACGGAAAAACCAACGGTATAAATTTGATGAAACTATGCTTAAGCCACGTGTATATTTACAAAATTGTAAGTGTGACTTTTTAAAAGGTGGTTTGACATGAAGTGAATCAAATTATCAAAGGGTATCAAATAGTTGCAGGGGCGGATCCAGCCATTTTAAAAAAGGGGGAGGGGGTCCTAACCCAGGACAAAGGGGGGGGGGGTCCAATTACATGTCCCCATTCAAATGCATTGTTCGTCCAACAAACCCCCGGACCCCCTCCCCCTCTGGATCCGCACCTGAGTTGCCACTGACACATTGAGTCTTTTTAGTTTCATGCTCTCTTAATCAACTCAAGATCCAGAAAACTAGTAAATGGTACATATAAGACTGTACTTTGACCTTCAATGGTTTATCTTTAAAAATTATGACTTTAATGGAGAGTTGTCTCATTGGCAATCATATGTTATCTCCTTATATCTATAAAGATCATGATACGACTTTCAACTATGAGTAAAATTCGTGCAGCATAGTCTGCTATATGAAAGGCCCCGAAATTACAAATGATAAACAATTCAAACGAGACGCATTATGATTAGTTTGTTTTTTTTTCAATCCAAGAAAATATGTATAACTGTGTATATAAAATTTACAAATTGCCAATATCTCCTTTTAAGCTCACCAGGCCAAAAGTGACAAAGTGCGATTATTTATTAAACTTTTCGCATCAATTGTCGTCCTTCGTCCGTCGTTGTCGTCTGATAGCTTTTACAAAGATATTCCACTCTGAATCTGCTGGGCCAAATAAAACCAATTTCGGCCTAAATCATTATTAGGGTATGTAGATAAAAAATTCATTCCGATGCATATGACCACGCGTGTGCACCGAGATGGCAGTCATCGCTAAAACAGAACATCGGGGTAAAATGCAGTTTTTGGCGTATACATCTCTGAAACTAAAGCATTTATAGCAAATCTTATGTTCGTTCAGTCAAAAGTTATCTGCCAATGCAGTAGACAACCCGTTGTTGTGTTGTTTCCCCTTGAACTGATAGTTGAAAGAAAATTTTGCAGTTTTTGGCTATCATCCTGAATATTACCATGCATGAAGAAAAACTGTTGACAGCAAACTTTTTCAGCAAAACAAGGTCTACAAAAAGTAGTTATTGCCTTTTACAGTTAATTTCCCACAATTTGTCTTACATTTCGGTAATCCTTTGCCAAAAAATTCTCCTCTGAAACTACTTGTCCAAATTAAAACAAACTTTGCATAAACAATCCCTAGGGTATCTAGTTCAAAAAAATGTATCCATTGACCAAACATCAACCAAGATGGCAGAATGGCTAAATAGTAAATAAGCGGGGATGCAGTGTTTGATTTATATCTCTGAAACTTAAGCATTTAGTCCTAAATAAGATATATATGAGAGAAACTGAACAGACTTAAATGACCGCCAATATAAGATAAAAAAAAAACATATCTGTTTTTGTCATTTAATAATACTTTTCTCGTCTACAATGTTGAAGTGTGTCTTTGTCTAATATGATATAGACCAAGATGAGCAACACAGGCTATTTTGAGCCTCCTGTTATTATTAAACTGGCGTTTTTTTGTGTTGTTTTAACTCGCACAATATTCCGGGACAGTAGTGAAAATAGAGGTAATTCGAATCTTTCATTACAGTGCAGACAATGAATGAATAAATAAAATTGAAAGACTTTGTCTAGCTGCAATTGAAAGACTTTGTCTAGCTGCAATATTCCTTTTTTCCTCTTTCAGTATGCAATGCTAAAAACTCGACATGAAATATTAGTTAGGACTTCGATATGGGGAAAATATCACTCACCTCAAGTTCAAGAAAAACAATTTTCACTGTGTAAGTGATTCTTGATGTTGAAAGATTTCAGAAATCATGAACTAAACTTTATCTTATAAAAAATATGTTGTATGATTGCCAATGAGACAACTCTCCACAAGAGACCAAATGACATAGAAACTAACAATTATAGGTCACCGTACGGTCTTCAACAATGAGCAAAACCCATACCACATACTCAGCTATAATAGGTTCCGAAATGACAAATATAAAACAATGCAAACCTAAATTACGTACAAAAATGAACGAAAAACAAATATGTAATACATCAACAAACGACAACCACTGAATTACATGATCCTGACTTGGGACAGCTTGTTTGTAGTTCTTTTGTGTGATGAATGCAATAATATTGAAGGTCGACTTGTTACTCATTTTTTTCCTGCAGGAAATATTAATTCTCTACCGTATTATTAGAATGAAATTAAGCAAAAACTCCTAGAAAAGTTTAATAAATTAATTGAACATATGAACAATACTGCTTATGTTAAAAGAAAGATTACAATACATGTATTGCAATATAATTAAATGTGTCATGTCATGTTCAAAGTGTTTGAACCCTCCTCTTTTTGGCCGATCAATGCATTTGAATGGGAACATATAGTTGGACCCCCCCCCTTTTTGTCCTGAGTTGGGACCCCCCTTAAAGCTTTTAATATGGCTAGATCCGCCCCTGTATTATATGTCAGAGGAAAGACTGTGGTGCTCGCGGAGTCATATTAAGTTTTGTTGACTATTTAAATCTACATGTACATTAGCACGTAAACAAAATACAGCGCTGCTTCCCAGTTTAGTTGAATATGCCATAACATTAGTCATATAATTCAAACAAACGCGAGAAGAAAAGAGTTCAAGTATTTCACAAGCTTTTAGCATTGATTATAAATTTAATTTAAATTCCAGCAATCTTTCACGTTGAAGTCCGTGAAAGTTAGAACATACGAAAAAAGAAAATCAAACGAATTTAACATTCAAACAAACTCATAAATTTGTTGCGAGTGTTTTTCTATTATATAGACTTTTTCAAATGATTAATTTAGTTTTATTTTATTTTGTGTCGTCGATTAGTTTGTTTTCCTTCAGAAGCATATTAACAATTAAAGTTAAAACAAAAATAATAATTTATAACTAATATCTACGCTGCGTTGTCTGTTTTCAAAGTTGGCGATTATAAATCTCTAAACTTTTATCACAAAATATTATATATTAAAGTGGCAAGTGCAATTTGAGGGATCAGCGTACCGATGTGACCTCTAGCTTAAGAGAAATGTCTAATCGTTGAACTATCATTAGTTATAATGGGGTTTCCTGATGCACTTGAGCCATTAAAAATCAAATACCTTGTTACTGTAGCTTACAGTACACAGATGTATTAGTATCGTATTTCACTTCATTGATAAAACACAATATTTTGTAGCTTAGACGATTTATAATTACACAGTTTATATATCTCTGCAGATTATAATGTATTTATAGCACACATATGGAAACAGATACGCATACGTCAATGTGATTGCATCAACAATTTGTCAATAGTTGTATTTGTATGTCCTGCAATTATACTATCTAATATTTTTCGATAATTAAAATACGAATCGAATATTTCCGCTTAGCTCTCATTTAAAATTCTCCCAAACAGAGGTATGCCATGAACAAGATCAGTTTTCAAAATCTTACACTTTAAGCTAATCTAAGTCATTCCCTCTCCATTTATACCGTCAGAGCATATATTTTCATCAGCAGGACTGTTAGTTACAAATAAAGTTGAGAATTAGCCTCATCCCAGGCACAGTTGTCAAGATACTACTTTTAGATCAGACAAATTCAATGCACCTTATGTCGATCCTCAGAAAATTATTAAAGTCATCAGTGATCATCAGTTAGTTCAAACATCACCCCTTTGTTGATTATTTTAAAAATGTGTTTTTTACGGTCCCTTAATACTGTTGTTTGAGTAATAATTTTTCTATAGATATCACTTTATTACTGGATTAGATAATTGTCAGTTTACATAATAAAATAAGAACATGTATGTCATGTATTAAATAAGCTTTTAATTATGATTTATATGGTATATAATTCATATTATCTAGTCCATTGTTATAATGTTGAGGGTTCTACGTTTATAAGTCCTTAAATTCTTTATTGAAAAGCACTTTACGCCCATATGAGCCCTCAGTATGAGCTTAAAACATTATACATAATATACAGTTTACATATATATAAAACAATGAAAAGACAACGACCCACAATACATAAAATGGATATGATTTTGTGTTTCCATTTTGTAAATGTTTTACCGAGCGAGTACTCTTCACCGAGGTAACATCCCTTCATGTTATTATATATTTTTTTCCATTGTAGTTAAGAAAACAATAAATAGATTTCATTTGTCTCCCTTGTTTTTTTTTTAGAGAATCAGTTTCAAAATATAGTTATCTCCCATCTTAAATTTAGCCTGTTAGTCAAAGGGAGACAACTTTAATTTTCCACAAAAATTACGGAATTCCATAATATTATGGAGTTCGCTAAGTGCCCCGACTGATAAGTGAACGTGGTTGATAGTTTAGATTAATTTTACTGATAACCGCTACAAATTTCAGCTGACGGTGACTATAGCTTATTTTAATTTTAGTAGGTATACACTACAAAAACTCTATCGTCAGTTGTGATGCCTCTTTAAACTAAAAGACTTATGGGCTATGCTCATTGTTTAAGGCCGTATGGTGACATAAAGATGTAAATATCTGTGTCATTTTGGTCTATTTGGCAATCCTACCACATTTTCTTTTTTTTTTAAATAAAGAGTAGTTATGTTTGTCTTAATTTAAGGAATCAATTGTCGACGTATGATGTATTCATAAACATTTCATCAGATTTTTATTGCTCTTCGATACAGCTGGTATACATTATTACAAAGGAATATGGTAAATATCGTCTACATTTGGAAACATACATTTAGATACATATAACCATCAGTGTACATAAAGTGCGAATCTAGCTAGTTCATTTTCATTATCATATGCTAGTATGACTATTGTAGAATAATTGATCACTATGCGGTATGGGCTTTGTTCATTGTTGAAGACCGTATGGTGACCTATAGTTGTTAATGTCTGTGTCATTTTGGTCTTTTGTGGATAGTTGTCTCATTGGCAATCATACCACATCTTCTTTTTTATATTTGCAACAAATGAAAAAACTTAATTGATGACTTTAGTATTTATGATATTTTCAAATTGAAATACAAACTTTTCAATCATTTCATATGTTCCACTGGAATTTATATCACAGAAAATATGTTCCAGCACTGTAAAATTTGTTCCGGAACTTATTTTACCAGGTGCGAAATATCTCACAACTTATTTCATCAGGTAAAGAACAAATCTCATATATCCAAAGTTATTTTCACTCGGTAATTTATAATTTCCAATTGAAACACCCCACATTATTTTCTGAGAAATCAAGAGAAAAAGAAAGATTCATTTCAAATCGACGAGATCAAGAAGATTTTTTTTTTCAATATGAAGATATTTCAAACGCCATAGTATATACGGTGGTATTGGATTATAAAAAGTCAAACTTCGCCAGTATTCCTTACAGACAATCCTTATTACATGTATAATGCAAAAGGACAAACGTCATGTGAAATATTATCCACTGGAATTTATATCACAGAAAATATGTTCCAGCACTGTAAAATTTGTTCCGGAACTTATTTTACCAGGTGCGAAAAAATCTCATATATCCAGAGCTAATTTCACTCGGTAATTAATAATTTCCAATTGAAACGCCCCACATTATTTTCTGAGACATCAAGAGAAAAAAAAAGATTCATTTCAAATCGCCGAGATAAAAAAAAGAAGATTTTTTTTTCAATATGAAGATATTTCAAACGCCATATACGATGGTATTGGATTATAGAAAGTCAAACTTCGCCAGTATTCCTTTCAGACAATCCTTATTACATGTATAATGCAAAAGGACAAACGTCATGTGAAATATTATCCACTAGAATTTATATCACAGAAAATATGTTCCAGCACTGTAAAATTTGTTCCGGAACTTATTTTACCAGGTGCGAAAAAATCTCACAATTTATTTCATCAGGTAAAGAACAAATCTCATATATCCAGAGCTAATTTCACTCGGTAATTAATTATTTCCAATTGAAACACCCCACATTATTTTCTGAGACATCAAGAGAAAAAAAAGATTCATTTCAAATCGACGAGATCAAGAAGGTTTTTTTTCAAAATGAAGATATTTCAAACGCCATAGTATATACGGTGGTATTGGATTATAAAAAGTCAAACTTCGCCAGTATTCCTTACAGACAATCCTTATTACATGTATAATGAAAAAGGACAAACGTCATGTGAAATATTATCCACTGGAATTTATATCACAGAAAATATGTTCCAGCATTGTAAAATTTGTTCCGGAACTTATTTTACCAGGTGCGAAAAAATGTTACAACTTATTTCATCAGGTAAAAAACAAATCTCATATGTCCAGAACTAATTTCACTCGGTAATTAATAATTTCCAATTGAAACACCCCACATTATTTTCTGAGACATCAAGAGAAAAAGAAAGATTTATTTCAATTTGACGAGATCAAGAAGGTTTTTATTTCAATATGAAGATATTTCAAACGCCATAGTATATACGGTGGTATTGGATTATAAAAAGTCAAATTTCGCCAGCATTCCTTACAGGCAATCCTTAGTAAATATATAATGCAAAAGGAAGGACAAACGTCATTGAAGAGTCATAGGTGGCCTGCGGCTGTTGTCTGCTTTTTGGTTGTTTTGTTGTCTCTTTGAAATATTCCACATTTCCATTCTCTATTTTTTAAAAATTCATCGTATTGTGAAAACGAACATTTGTAGTGTACTATAGATAAGGCTCTCAAAAATGAACTAAAACTACCGGTTTACTGGTTAATCGGACGAACGACTATCCGAGTAACCGGTTAGGCAAAATTACACTAATATTAAGCCCATTATATATTAGAAAAGTCAGTTAGTGTGTTTTTTTGTCCCTCTAATTCCATCCCGTTTCGGTTTGAGCAATACATAGCTAAAAGAAGAGGTGACAATGAGACAACTCACCATCCGAGTCACAATTTATAAAGGTAGACCATTATAGGTCAAAATATGGTTTTCAACATGGAGTCTTGGCTCACAGCTAATAGCAGTCATAAAGATCCCAGTGTAAATACTTATCAAAGGTACCAGGATTATAATTAGTACGCCAGTAAAACCTTTCAAAAGGGAAAACCAACAGTTTAATCTATATCAAGATATACGTATTTAGTGATGAAGTGTCCTGGAAATGGATAAATAAAACCAAGGATAAAGATCCCTACGATTTATAATAAATTAAACGGAATACATTTGAAATAAATGTTATTCCTATTGAATTTGTAAGAGTGTTGGATCAAACTTTCCTCCACAAGTTAAACTTTCTTCTCTTACTTTATCTATTGTTTGAGCAAGTCGGCTAAATTAACACTTCAATAGATAAAAAAATTTAAAATTCATATAGTGCACCGCATATACAATACTAATGAATCGCTCTACAGTGAAAATGAAAGTTTAGTATAATTTTTCGACAGTAAACATGACTCGCATATAGAAAGCATCATACGGGAATTTAGTTCAATATGAAGAAACTGAATGACAAAACCTATTCTACTTTATACAACTTTTATAATTGTGTTGAAATGGAACTTTTTCTGCAACAACATCTTACCTGTTAGTTTTGAATCACCTGCACAATCTGTTCGTACAAATGTCCTAAATATTCACCTATTTCAGTAGATATTTCACAGCTGGATGGCTTTAGGAGCGACAAAAAACAGTCGGCATCTCTTACATTGTCTCACTAGTATTAATTATTTGTAAATAATAAATATACATTTTAACTTATTTTCTTCATTTTCATCAAAAATCAAAAGACTGTTTATTTATCATCCTACATCAGAAATGTATGGCATATACAGTGAAAATGATATTTTAGGATCCGCAGTTTACATACACTGACCATCGTAAAGATACAGATATAATTCATGGTAGTCGTAGGATAGCAAACATTATTTAATGTATAAAACAATTTCAGTACAGTGGTCAACATGTTTTTTAAAGGACACGACACGTTCATTGACACTACCCTGGTTAATCAACTTTCTGCTCAGACACTCTTGACGTTTATTACATTTGAACGGTAGCTGCAAGCTTTTAAAATTGCTATACTGCTGCTAAGGTGGGGGAAATATATTAGCCAAAACTAAAATTGTCTCACTTGTCATATATTCTGGTATTGAGATTACTGATAGTTTTTATTTGATTTCTAAATACGGGGTACATCTTATGAACCCAAATCAGAAGAGTTCGGATTGGTAATGAATGGCAAATCATCAATATATCTAAATATAAAATTAAATGATCTGGCTTCTTTGATCTAGCTTTTGACAATTGGCGGAAGAAAGAGTTTTGTCAGAAGATGCAAACTGTACAATAATAATAGAAGGCTAAAATTGATTCTAAAAAGACTACCTTCAAGTTAAAAAAAGATAATATCAACAAAAAGCTCCAGCATGATGATCGCATGTTCCTATGTGAGACACTTCTTGCCGATTAAACCATTGTTAAGATTATAATGTCATGGCGTCAATCCCAAAACGGACATAGAGTAGAGAAATAAAAATAAATGAACGTCAACTTCAGAATATCAAAAATGACATCGATTAGAGGACATAGTGGTCGTCAATTTGGAATGTTATTGTAATGCGACGTTAGATTTGAACGTCGATTTGAGAAACGGACATCGATGAGAGACCGGACGTTGATCTGAATCCTATATACATTGTATGTTGTGAATACTGTTGGCAGTGCTACGTTCTGGCTGTTTCCTATCTATAAAACCCTAAAATTCCATATGTTAAAAGCGAATCAGGACAAGAAGCCAAATTGTTGATTTAGGGAGATATGTTCTTCTATTTTAAATGTTTTAAATGTTTTAAATTTTTAAAACAACACGCTACAATCAAACAATATGCTATCATGTCAAAGAACCAAAGTACTACAATGTAGATAATGGGCTGTTGATATTCTTTGGGACTAATCTACCTTTTCTCTATCAAGACTGATCGTGGTAATGGTAAATGTAAAACAAATAATGTTAAATCTGCACTTTATACAGGTACTCTTAGAGTGATTACAAACTTAAAAAGAAAACAAAAGTCAGTCTATGATTTTAAAAGCAGCGTCAATATGTCCTCGCTACTACATGAAGCTATATCAACTGCTATAGTTTTTAGGTCGAAGTATTTTTGATCATGCATATGAAACAAACAACACTTTAAACATTTTAATGATGTATGATTATCCTCTTTAATATATAGCGGCAGTATTAGTGAGAGGCCAGGAACTTTTTAATATATTTAAAATTGTAAAAAAATGATATGAAAATCTATTACTTTGAAAGAGGGGCTAAAAATATCAGCGGGACATTCAAACTGATAGATAAAGAATAAAATAAAATGTCATGGCTAGAAAATAAAACAAGAAAAACAGACAAATAATTTAATTTGGAGTTAAGCATGACGTCCGTTATCATTGAACGAGTATAGATATTTGTTTAGGTGCCAGCTGCATGACGCCTCCGGGTGCGGAATTTTCTCGCTGCATTGAAGATTTATTGGTGACCATCTGCTTTTGTCTGTTTATGGTCGGGTTGTTGTCTCTTTGACACATTCCCCATTTCAATTCTCAATTTTAAATAATAATACACAAGACATAATATATAAAACTGAAGACTAAGCTTCGTCCATTCCTCAAACAACTGGGGGTGATATCAGGTGCCCCGTAAGGATAATCAGAATCTGCTCCACATAATGTGTTGATCCTATTTGACTACTATACACATACATAACATTTGAACGATCCGTTGTAACTACAAAAAATATAAACTCAGTTGAACGATTCTATGTATCTGTTGTAATTTATTGGATAAAAAATAAGCATAAAAATTTACTGAATTCTTTGCTTATTTCCTGATTTTGTGTATTCTCTGGATGCCTTGTACTCAGGAACTGTATTCTGACCAATTGCAGTTGAAGTTCAGTATATTTAGTTTTGAGTAGTCTCAAATTTTTTATTACACATTACAATTATATGATTCTATTGTTGCAGATGAATGGACATGGGTTTTTAGTGACGGAATCTCCTTCTACTTGAGTCGTTAATACTAAATGCATCCAATTACCTAATGTTTATAGCCAAAACTTGAATATGCAAGACCAATGGAAAACAATAAGACATTTATTTATTGAAAATATTTTTGAAAGAAGTTTGACAGAATATATATAATGCAAAGCAAGGTTTTGAAGATCGATTCATGATTGAGCGATAATACAAATATCATATGTTTATACGGAACAATCTGTGATGAGTTTACTTCTCTGCAGGTTATTTAAAAAAATGGGAACACGAAATGATAGCTTAAAACAATCTGATAATGTAATTGTCTTTACAAAAATAATATTGTTTCAAGAAAGAAAAAATAATTATTTTGAGTACTAATACAGTTGAAAGATTGCTTCAAAGCTAAATAATCGATTTAATGTGGCAGTGAGTTCAATAATAAGCATAAGGAACATTTGAGCATCATGATATATAAAGATGTGTGAAATAGATTTGTATTTCATTTTGCAAGAGGGATATAAGTGTTATAACTGATTCTAATAATCATTAACCCCAACATCCATTTTTTAATGATAAACATTTTTGTTGATTAGCTGTTTAAAGTACATAATCCGCCTTGGGAGTATTGATTACAGCATTATCAATATGATTTTCAAATATTACTGGTCATTTCTAGTAATCATCAGTGAACTAGAATCATTTATTCAATCTAGTTTTGTGATGTATCACTTTCTTTTCTTTTTTTTTATTCATATCATATTGGTGAAATAGTGTATTGTATAAATGATATTTCTAAAATATATTGATACCAGCTTTATTTACAGAATTTTCTCAATGAGCTCAGAAGAAAAAATGGAACAGATTTGCAAGGTAAATAAAATATATATTGGTGTTGAAAACTAAAACATGTTAAACTATACCTTTTCGTTTTACTGGTCTTTTGGAAAACGTTGTTTGTGCTATATTTAGACCCTACTACCACGATATTTGTTTAGCATGCACACGTATAAAAATTGCGATTTTAATCCAATGCAATCATAGGCTTGAGCGTTGTTTTCAATTTAGACTTGTTTAGATTTGTTTATCAGGTGTAGACCTGGTATATTTTTTGATGGTTTAAAATATTAACAGATGGTTTCGTCATTACAGCCTAGACTATATCATAAATACTATACAAGGAAAACCATTGAAACTTAATTCATATATTAAATATAGTTTAAGTGTGTACGCACTAGATTGAAATAAGATGTCTACTTATTATGAACCTTTCCAATGGGGAGAGTGTACCAAGTTAAGGATGCTATAAATCAAAAGAATTTTACCCATGACGACTATATAATACGCAACGGCTGCCTTATGCTGTATATCATTGTTATATGCAGTGGTCAAAGCATTATATGCGTTGGTGAAGGAATAATTTGCAGTCGTAATTGAATATTCCAGAAAAAAAAATGAAACAGTTATTGAACCCATATAATAAGTTACTTCGATTGAAATCGAAAAAATAACACCTGCTTCTGTCTGAAGATGGGGCAGACAGTATTTTACCGATTTAAGGGTAATTCATTCAATGGAAATGATGTAACTAAAAACTTGAATGCATTAATAAAAGTTATGTCTAACTTAAGGAATACAACTGCATAATATACTTTACTATAATAAATAATACTTCTGAAATATTGAAGGGCATTGCTATATACTGTATGTCTCGATTTTATATCATATTAAAAAATCAAAAGTAATATGCTACTTTTAAAATGTCGTAAGTCAATATTCAGTGCCGTATTTTATAAATATGTAAATAAACTCATCATAGATACCAGGACTAAATTTTATATATACACCAGACGCGCGTTTCGTCTACAAAAGACTCATCAGTTACGCTCGAATCCAAAAAAGTAAAAAACAAAAGGCCAAATAAAGTACGAAGTTGAAGAGCATTACGATCCAAAATTCCTAAAAGAGTTGCCAAATACAGCTAAGGTAATCTATGTCAGACTCAGATTGACGTTCACTTGGAACCTATGATCGAGGTCCGATCTTCAAATGATGTGATGCCATGATTGTACACCAAAACTATTACTGGGACTGCATGTGTTGTTGTGTCTACTGCTTATAATGTTGTGACCACTGCATAGAATGTGTTTACCACCGTATGTACCGTTTTAACGACTGCATATAATGATAAACATCCACATAAGACATTCGTGGTGTTCCATAGAAAACAATCAAGTATTATGGGTGCCCGAAAATTGCAAACGCTTCTTTCATTAATCCGTCATTTTACTTTCTTCTAGTATCTATGTTCTTTTTAACTCATGATGTGTATATTATGCATTTTTATTATTTATAATTGAAGATAATGGTAAAAGCCATTAGTATGTCAATATCAAACATGGGGTAAGCCGTGTACTTATCTGATATGCATTCTCATTAAAACAGTTCTGACTAATTTATATCTTGTGTCAAAGGATCTCATACTTGCTGTTGCGCGTGGAGACAAGAAGGACGTAGAACAGTGTTTAAATAGAGGAGCAAATATAAACTGTCAAAACTTTGTGAGTTTTAATAATAATATAAACATTTGACATTTCATATATTTTCATTCATTCTTCATTAAGTAATCAAAACTTTTAGTTTTATATTGTAAATCTTACACCATTGTCTCTTTTGAAGATGCGGTAATCATGTTATTGTGAAATTTAAAGTATTATGCCAAAACATATTGTGTAATTTTGATGATAACTCTTACGTTTCGGTATTAGTTTGATATTGTTTAAACTTTGTTTGCATGTCATATTGCAACACTGTTATGTATTAACAAACATGTTAAGATTTTCTTTTCCTTTAGAATCTCCAATAAAGTAAACTCCATATTTGAGATTTGAAATTCGCTATTTTAACGCCATTTCGGTGTTTTACCTTATCCTTCAATTCTTTCGGTAAGTGGTGATGATTTGTTTCCAAGCTTTGTTGGTTCTTGTTGGATTTAAAATACTTTGTTTCTCTATTTCTTGCCTTATTTTTTTCATAGTCGATAACGAATTTGAACATCCATGGAAATATGCCACATTATTATCATTATCAATTGACAATCTGAAACCAATTATTTTCCGGTATAGTTATTATATCGGCTACAGGATCGATGTGATATGATAAATGCTACACTATAAAATCATGCGTTTATGTATATATTATCTACGTTCTTTATCATTAAATGTTATGTTAACACTGCTTAGTATTTTTTGGACAGGATGGTAGCAATGCACTTCACTTCTTATGTTGATAATTCATTTGAGCTCTTATATTTATGAATTTTACTTTTATGCTAGTACACATGGTTTTTAAACCTTCAGTTTATTCGTCAAATATCTGCGAGGAAAATTAAATGTCTTCATTTGAACTATGAAGTTAAGTATGTTTAATTTTCTTTTCGTTAAAACAGAGGCAAATAATTCCTATTCGAACCAATACGGTTTTTCAATATTGTCAAATTTTTTTATAAGTTTGTAATGATACATTTTGTACTAGCAAAAAATCAGAGCTCAAATGAATTATCAACATAGGAATTGCTCCTAGATATCTATGATAGCATATTTTATGAATCAACTGAAAACTATCAGTCGATATTGGGATTTTAAAAAATTTTTGCACCCAAATTTTCAGCTATTTAACCCGAAATAAAAGGTTATTTATTTAGAGTAATCGTATGCAACTCCTGTAACAGATAAATGTTTCTTAGGTAGGGAGTATTTGGGAGAAACAGGACGGATTGTTTGTGTTTACTTTACGTTTGTTAATGCCAAACTCGTAATTAAAGCATGAGTATACACTGACAGTAATCGTAACATGCATCTTCGCCTCATTAATGTCTGCATGTTGTGTTATTGACAATTGATTAACGATCTTTGAATGTCTATCAAAAATTGTCACCTTATTATTACTATAGAGTGAACAAATGATAGCAATTACTAATCGATATATTTATTTGATTATTATATCGGCTACAGGGTCGACATGCTACGATAAATGCCAAACTAATTAGTCATGCGTTAGTTTATATTTCATATGCGTTAATTATAAAAAAATTACACCTTCGAATAGATATTAAATGCGTCTATTTTCACGACAAAATTATTCAAACGTTTTTAACGTAGTTTAACAACACAGTTATAATAAAGAAATGAAACCTTCCTTTCATATATTTGATGAAGAAATTGTAGTTTTAAAATCAATGTGTCGTAGCACAAAAGTAAAATCATAAAAATAACCAACTGCAAGTAATTAGCAACACAGGGATTGTTCCTAGATATCTATAATAGCATATTTTATGAATTTACTGAACATTATCAGTTAATGTTTGGATTTGTTTTATTTTTGCATAAACCTTTTTAGCAATTTAAACGAAAATAAAAGGCTAGTTATTTTAGGTAATTTTACGCAACTGCTGTAACAGACAAGTTAGTCTTAGGTAGGTAGTTTTCAGGGAAATAAGGCGACTTCTTTGTGTTGTTCATGTTTACACGTGTAGATATTCGTCGTCATTTGTGACACAAATTGCCCGTAACGGTCCAACAAATCGTGATAGCGTCTGGAACATTTTTAAAAGAAAGACTCTAACTTTACGTTTGTTTATGCCAACCTCAATATTTCACCATGAGTATACACTTACAGTAATCGTATCATAAAGAACTCATATCTAAATAATGGTCTATCTGTGGTCTAATATCAAAGTACACGTATCTAGTCGGAAAGTTATATAAAATAAGGATGCAGTTATGTCAGATTCAGGATAATTATCAAATGTCCAGACTATTCATTCATTTTCGTCAATACAGGGTACACTATTTTGACCCATATCCGTCCCTTTTCTTGTCACCTATCAATTCAATACATCATATAAGGCAATTTACTAAAATTCAAGCAGATAATAGATCCCTTTTTATTACGATGTTTGTCTCAAATATTACAATTCTAAATATGAGGTAGAATCAGTGTCTTCCTTAAAAAAATGAATACATAGAACAGGATTTTCATAAGCTATCACTATTTTTGGCGTACATTGTTACTTTTAGGTAAATGCTTTTCTGATATATGTATCAATTTTAAATCCCTCACAACATTTAAAAAAAAATAACAATGCAAAATGGCACGTAACCGTCAAAGTGGTATATATATCCCAATTGATACGATATTCCCCACGGGTGGGGTGGGGGGGGGTTAACTTCCTATAATTGGGTATACGGGGATGTGCCAAAAATATGGGTCATAATTTTGCAAGATTTTATATAAGAATGACCCTCCTTTTTAATGACATCCTATATTAAAATGCATTTACGTTTGATAACTGTATATTGATTTGGGGTATAATCTACATATCATATAGAAATATGCTATTGAGAATCTTACATTATGGTCAATTATCAAAATATTGAATTGAATCAATTCATTTGAAAGTTCACCTTTCAAATAAGTTCCCAAAGGAACCCCGGAAAATTGTCTCCTGATTTGATCCTCAATAACGTTTTGACGTCATATTTTAAATATTGTATATAAGTATAGGTCATTCTTTCTTAAATATTTATATAACTATAGGTACTGAATTTCAGTGAATGTTATATTAAAATGGGTACGTTTTTTTAGGCAAAAATGGCACACCTCTACCAAAAAAATATCGAAATTACTCCCCCCCCCCCGGTGATATTCCCGTGCTTGCATTTCCTATCATGATTTTCTTGATAGAGTGTTGTTGCTCACAAGGAAGCTATTACATCAAGAGTTCCAAGTAATGAACTTGAAATCATCTCTTCGTAAATTTTACGGACGCCATCACGAGTTGGTTGACCGTTATGGAATGACCGTTTCACAAATGATATCGGATATGTTCCTTACGTCGTAACTACAATCCCCTTCCCTTTCATAAATGTGACCTTCCGAATTAGACTATTTACCGGATTTGGTTATCTCATACGCAACACGACGGGTGTCACATGTGGATCTGCTTACCCTTCCGGAGCATCTGAGATCACCCCTTGTTTTTGGTGGGGTTCGTGTTATTTATTCTTTAGTTTTCTATGTTGTGTCATGTGAACTATTGTTTGTCTGTTTTGGCTTTTCATTTTAAGCCATGGCGTTTTCAGTTTATTTTCGATTTATGAGTTTGACTGAAAGCTAATATCGGCAGGTTGCTAATCGACAATATTAATATAAATTTACCGAACAATTTAAGTGGATGATTTTTCACATTGATTTCACCAATCATATGTCAATGTTTTATATGACATGACCAATACTTATTTGAATGCACTATAGGAGCATTTAGGAAATTATTGACTCTTCTGTAATGCTGGACTTACAAATGTACAATCACAATCTAATACAAAATTTGACAATCCTGTAAAACGGTATACCATCGAATATGAATTATTTGCGTCTATTCTTACGAAAAAAAATAAACATACTTAAGGGGGGTCGCGGGTATAAATCTTTTGTTTTAAATATAGGATTTCGCTATAGTTTTCTACAAATGAACCTTATCATGTCCTTAATAGAAACATGAAATTAAAAAAATGGTGTCACCGTTTATTTAAGCTCTCAATTTGCCTCCGAAAGATGCATACATTTTCGTTAAGGTAATTTTTTCTGTTGAACTAATAGGAGAAATAGAGATTATATCGAAAAAAAAAGAAATTAATTAATTTATATGAATCGCTTAGATTTTACAATAGTTCAGTTCAGTACAGCTTATTTGAAAGAAATAATTAAAAATATAGGTCACCGACAAATTAAAAAAAAATATTTCAATTATAATGCCACAAAAATGGCAATTTTTTAACCAAAGGGGGATTATTTGGAGATTTTTCAAGGTGCATTTTAAAAAACATCTGGAGCGAAAACGAATTGCTTTGTATGGTTAATGTTTGTACCATATGATAAAGTAACAACTAATACAGTAATGAATACAATTTGAAATGACCAAACAAATGTTTAAATTTTTGCTGAAATTTTTGTACCCTTGAACCTCAAAAACATCAAAGTTCAAATGATGAAATTTGACTTTCTTCGCAGAAATTAGACGAATAAACTGAAGGTTTAAAAGCCATGTGTCCTAGCAAATAATTAAAATCATAAACATACCGGACTCCAAGAAATAAGCAACATAGGGATTGCTCCTAAATATCTATGATAGCATATTTAATGAAATAAGTAACAATTATCTGTCAATCTGTGAATTTTTTATCTTTGAATACGAATTTTCAGCAGTTTAGCCCAAACTAAAAAGCTAGATATTTTAAGTTATTGTATGCGACTCCTGTAACAGATTAGTTTTTCGTCGGTAGGTAGTATTCTGGGGAAATAGGACGGCTTGATTGTGTTGTTCATGTTGAAATAAATTCGTCGTAACTTGTGACACAATTTACACACAACCGGATTGTTTATGTTGTTCATGTTGACAATTGAAAGATATTTGTCGTAACTTGTGAAACAATTTACACACAACGGTCCAACAAATCGTTACGGCGTTCGGAACATTTTCAAAGGAAATATTTCAACTTTGCACCTGTCCTAAGTCAGGAATCTGATGTACATTAGTTGTCGTTTGTTTATGTAATATATACGTGTTTCTCGTTTCTCGTTTTATTTATATAGATTAGACCGTTGGTTTTCCCGTTTGAATGGTTTTATACTAGTAATTTTGGGGCCCTTTATAGCTTGTTGTTCGGTGTGAGCCAAGGCTCCGTGTTAAAGGCCGTACTTTAACCTATAATGGTTTACTTTTTTAAATTGTTATTTGGATGGAGAGTTGTCTCATTGGCACTCACATCACATCTGCCTTTATCTATTTACGTTTGTTTATGCAGATTTCGAAATTATACCATGTATTCTAGCAGTATTCGTGACATAAAATATTAACTCATACCTGATTTTGGTCTGTTGGTTACCTATGAATTCAATACCTCATATTAGATAATTTACCAAAATTCAAGCAGTTCATAGGTTCCTTTTCTTACGATTTTTGACTCAAATAATTCCAATGTTGAAGATAAGGTAGAATTAGTGACTGTCTCTTCTAAAACAAATGAATATCTTGAACAGAATGTCTATAAGCTATCACTCTTTATGGTGTACATTGTTTCTTTTAAATGAATGTTTTCTGATTATTTTATCTAGTTTGATATTGTTAAAATTGTATATAAATTTCGTACTGGCAAGACTGACTGACATTTACTAATATGTCTAGATTTTATGCTCCTGTTGATTCCTCATTAAATTAATCTCCATATTTGGAATTTAATATTCACTTTTTTATCGCCATTTCGGTGTATGAGAATACCCTTTACTTTTTTCTTTTGGTAAGGGGTGATGATTTGTTTCCTACGTTTTTTTTCTATTGTTGAATTACTTTTTGGTTTTAAGTTACTCTGTGGGTGTTTCTTGTCTTAATTTTTCTTAATCGATTAACGAGATTTGAACATCTATCACAAATTGTCACCTTACTATTATCAGCAAGTGCAAATTTGATAACAATTATTATCACTTTTATTTGATTATTATATCGGCTGCAGGGTCGACGAGCTACGATAACTGCGACACTATGTAGTCATGCATTAGTTTATATATCAGCTGCAATCGTTAGCATTCAATTGTATGTAAACACTGCTTAGTATGTCTTTGTACAGGATGGTAGTACTGCACTTCACATTGCTGCAGTGAACGGCCAAACTGAAATCGTTAGATTGCTAATCGACGGTGGTATTGACATAAATTTACAGGAAAATGTAAGTTGATAATTAGTCACATTGATTACACCAATCATAAGTCAATGTGTTATATGACATTATCAATAATTATTTAACCCAATTAATAAGCATTTGTGAAATTAGTGTCTCTTCAAAAATGCTGGATGTCAAAATGTACAATCACAATTTAATACAAACTTTGAAAATTTGTAAAACTGTATACGTTCAAATAGAAATTAATTGCGTCTTTTCGCACGAACAGAAAACTAACATACTTATTTCTAATGAAGAAATTAAATTTCATCGCAGTTATTTGACAAATAAACTAAAGGTTATAAAGCCCTGTGTCCTAGCAAAAAAGTAAAATCATGAAAAAAACCAGGCTCCAAGGAATTAGCAACATACGGATTGCTCCTAGATATCTATTATAGCATATTTTATGAAATAACTAAAAAATATCAGTCATCTTTGAAGTTTTTATCTTTGAATACGAATTTTCAGCAGTTTAACCCAAACTAAAATGCTAGTTATTTTAAGTAAGTGTATGCAACTCTTCTAACAATTGAATGATTTTCGTCGCAAATTGTGACACAATTTACACACAACGGTCCAACAAAACGTTCCGGCTTTCAGAACATTTTTAAAAGAAACATTGCAACTTTTCGTTTGTTTATGCAGACCTCGAAACTATACCATGTGTATATTCCGGCAGTAATCGTGACATAAAAAATCAACTCATATCCAAATTTTGGTCTTTTGGTTACCTATGAATTCAATACCTCATATTTGGTAAGTTATCAACATTCAATCAGATCATAGGTGTCTTTTCTTTCTATGTTTGACTTAAATAATTCCAATGTTGAATAAAGGTAGAATCAGTGACTGTCTCTTCTAAAACAAATTAGTATCTTGAATAGGATTTCCATAAGCTACCACTCTTTTTGGTGTACATTGTTTCTTTTAAATTAATGCTTTTCTGATGTATTTTATCAGGCTTGATATTGTTAAAATTGTATATACTTTTCGTACTGGCCAGACTGTTTGATATTTACTAATATGTCTAGATTGTATGCTCCTGTAGATTCCTCATTAAATTAGTCTCCATATTTGGAATTTAATATTCACCTTTTTATCGCCATTTCGGTGTATAAGAATAACCTTTACTTTTTTTCTTTTGGTAAGTGGTGATGATGTGTTTTCATCTTTATTTTTTATTGTTGATTTACATTTTGGTTTTGAGTTACTCTGTGGGTGTTTCTTGTCTTAATTTTCTTAATCGATTAACGAGATTTGAACATCTATCACAAATTGTCACCTTACTATTATCATCAAGTGAAAATTTGATAATACTTATTATCATTTTTATTTGATTAGTATCGGCCGTGGCATTTACCGGAAAATGTAAGTTGATTAGTGTCTCTTCAAAAATGCTGGATGTCAAAATGTACAATCACAATTTGATACAAACTTTGAAAATTTGTAAAACTGTATACGTTCAAATAGGAATTAATTACGTCTTTTCTCACGAAAGGAAAACTAAACATACTTAACTTCTTAGTTCAAATGAAGAAATTAAATTTTGTCGCAGATATTTGACGAATAAACTTGAGGTTTAAAAAACATGTGTCCTAGCAAATTAGGAAAATCATAAAAATACAAAACTCCAAGGAATTAGCAACATAGGTATTGCTCCTAGATATCTATGATAGCATATTTTATGAAATAACTAAAAAAATATCAGTCAATCTGTGAATTTCTTTTTCTTTGCATACAAATAGCAATTTAACCCAAACTAAAAGGGTAGTTATTTTAAGTTATTGTTTGCAATTCCTGTAACCAATAAGTTTTTCTTATATAGTATTCGGGAGATATAGGACGACTTGTTTGTGTTGATCATGTTGTCGATTGAAATATATTTGTCGTCACTTGTGACATAATTTACACACAACGGTCCAACAAATTGTTACGGCGTTCAGAACATATAGTGCCTTAATTTTTTTTAAATCATTTATCTAGATTTGAACAAATTGTCACCTTATAATTATTATCAAGTAGAAAATTGGTAATAGTTATTTTCATTTTCATTTTTATTTGATTATTATATTAGCTGCAGGGTCGACGAGCTACGATACATGCGACACTATGTATTCATGCATTAGTTTATATACCAGCTGCAATAGTTAGCATTCAATTGTATGTTAACACAGCTTAGTATGTCTTTGTACAGGATGGTAGAACTGCACTCCACCTTGCTGCATGGTACAAGAACACTGAAACTGTTAGATTGCTAATAGACCGTGGTATTAATATAAATTTACAGGATGAGGTAAGTGCATGATTATTCACATTGCTCTCACCAATCATTTGTCATTGTTTGGTATGACATGATCAATACTAATTTGATTGCACTACGGAAATTATGGTCTGTTCAGTAATGTTTTACTTCAAAATTTGCAAGCACAATATCATACAAACTTTGACAATCATGTAAAACTGCATTCGTTCGAAAAGGAATTAATTGTGTTATTATCATGAATTAATCGTTCTTAACTTCATAGTTCAAATGAAGATATTAAACTTCCTTCGCTGGTATTTGACGAATAAACTGAATGTTTAAAAAACCTTGTGAACTTGCCAAAAAAGTAAATCATAAATATACCTAATTCCGAGGAATTATCAACATAGGGATTGCTCTTAGGTATCTATGATAGCATATTTTATGAAATAACTAAAAAATATCAGTAAATGTGTGGATTCTTTTAATTTTGCATACATATTTTCAGCAATTTATCCCAAAATAAATAGCTAGTTATTTTAATTAATTGTATGCAATTTCTGTAACATATAAGTTCTCTTAGGTAGGTAGTATTCGGGGGAAATAGGGCGAATTGTTTGTGTTAATCATGTAGACGAGTGAAAGATATTCGTCGTCATTTGTGACACAAATTACTTATAACGGTCCAACAAGTCGTGATGGCGTCTGTTGAATGTTTAAAGTATAGACTCTAATTTTAAATTTGTTCATGCCAACCTCGAAATTATATCAGTATACACTGGCAGTAATCATAACATAGAGTAACAACCCATACCCCAACTATGTTCTTCATGTGGATATATATCTAATTACAACATATATTCGGATATTAAAAAATATATAAGGATGCAGTTATGTCAGATTAAGGATAATTATCGGATGTACCGACTATTTGTTCATATTTTTCTTCAGTGCATGGAAGACTAGTTTGCCCCATATCCCTCTCTTGTCTTGTCACCTATGAATGCAATTCCTCATATTATGTAATTTACATAAATTCAAGCATATTATTGATTCCTTTTCATACGATTTTTGACTAAAATAATCACCCTTCTGAATATGATGTTAAATTAGTATCTTCCTCTAAAAAAATGTATACATTGAACAGGATGTCCATAAGCTATCACTATTTTTAGAGAACATTGTTACGTTTAGATAAATTCTTTTTCTGATATATTTATCAATTTTGAATCTCTCACAACATCTAAAAAGGTAACAATGTAAAATGGCACTTAACCGTCAAAGTTTCATTGTATTTGAAAATATCCGTCTCTATGTTTGGTCAAAATTGTTGAACGGATGTAGTTTTATGAATAAGTTCACTTTTGAACAACAATTTACCAAAAAATACTTTTTTGTTTCCCATCTTTATTATATGTTGTTTTTATATATCTTGGTTTTATTACACAGTTTTCTGTTGCCTAAATTGTCTCAATCGATTAACGGTATTAGAAAAACAAAACATTAATTCGCCTTATTATGATTAGCAAGTAAAAAAACGAAAGCAAGTATTAACCAATATTATAGTTATTTGATGTTTATGTCGTCATCCGTGTCAACTTGCAACAATGAACGCGACACTACATTGTATCAAATTAGTAGATGATAGCAGCTGCGTTCTTGATCGTTCACTATTATGTTAGCATTGATAAAAGTCTCTTTATTCAGAATCGTAGATCTGCAACCAACGAGGTTGCATTAACGGATAAACTGAAATCTTCAGGTTGCTCATCGGCGGTGGTATTAATCTTAATTACCATAGTCATGTACAATCAAAAACAGTGCAGGCAGTTAAATTGTGCATGACTTACTTTTTGAAAAAGCTATTTTTTGTTTTCTATCTTGAAATTTTATAATTGAATCACATGCAATGTAAAGACTCTTTGTTTCTGTTTCTTGCTTTAATACTGTTCAATCTATTAACAAGACTTAAACGTATATACCAATTGTCACCTAATTATTATCAAAAGACAATTGGATAGCAATTATATAACGGTATAGGTATTTATATCGGCTTACATAGATGGCATCATTTACAGCTCCAGAAAGACGAGAAGAAAGTTTAGACCCAATCTCCTCTGTTTTCAATTGTGGGATTTCCCAAGCAAAATCATCATCACGTTGTTCAACCTGTTAAACAACAGGTTACATTACTGGTATATTTATCTCACTAAGAGGCGCCCCAAATGCATCTGAAAATCCTAATGCACGATCAAAAAAAGTATAATCCGCCATAGCATAAACATCAGAAGGAGGTCAATGATCAAAATTATCCAAGTATTTGGATCAAAGTCTTTAACTGCATATATGTTTTAGTTATCTTATAAAAGATTATAACAGGCTTTTTTCGATATTTATCTATTATGTTTTAAAAACTAAGTCAATCTATCTATACACTTAGCAGTATTATCTCTCAACACAGATATTTCTGTTGGTGGAAATCCTCAACTCTATGCGATTTTGCAGCTTTACTAGTATTTCTGGGCTTATGCTTCCATTAACTGGTTTTACACTCTGTCACTTGTAAGAAGGCAGTGCCTTTTATAATCCTAATAAAATAGGGTGTATGCAAAATACCATTTGTTTTGATATTAAATTCATCATCTACAATTTAATCAGCAACAAAGAGATGATGAAAATCATAGCCACCATCCCCATTAGTTTCACCTTCATTTGTGTATCACCTTACACAACGGGTGCCACATGTGGAGCAGGATCTGCTTACCCTTCCGGAGCACCTGAGATCACCCCTAGTTTTTGATGGGGTTCGTGTTGTTTATTCTTTAGTTTTCTATGTTGTGTCGTGTGTACTATTGTTTTTCTGTTTGTCTTTTTCATTTTTAGCCATGGAGTTGTCAGTTTGTTTTAGATTTATGAGTTTGACTGTCCCTTTGGTATCTTTCGTCCCTCTTTTACACAAGAAATGCATCTTCATTTTCAAGTATAACCTTTCTAATACATTATCGGTACTTGTACGGGAAAACATGTGCTAAATTTGAAGAGTACAAACGACCTGAAGATAACAAGAAAATCACCCTTTTCAACACTTGTCAAATAAAGGCAACAGTAGATAAACTCATCATAGATACCAGAATTTTATTTACGCCAGACGCGCGTTTCATCTACAAAAGACTAACTAGTGACACTTGAATCAACAAATGTTGAAAAAGCAAACAATGTACGAAGTTGAAGAGCATTGATGACCCCAAATTTGTAAACGTTTTGTCAAATACAGATAAGGTAATTTATTATTTAGCCTTAGTATTTCGAACATTAAAAGTTTTGTTAACAGTAAGTTTATTATTATAAACATATCAATGATAACTGAAGTCAACACAGGAGTGCTGACTACTAGGCTGGTTATACTCTCGGGGAATAAAAACTCCACAAGCAGTAGCATCGACTCAGTGGTCGTAAATAAACTCATCATAAATACCAGGATTTATTTTTTTAAATAGAATACCGCTGCTAAAAATTCATAAATCTGGGTTAATAACTACTAGTTATCAAAGGTATTAGGCTTCTAATTTAGTACGCCGAGGGAACACACAAAACCAAGGGAAACACATCACCTATAAGTGGAAAACAACGAAATCACAGAAACACTGAAGTGCAACTTAAAACAAACAACAATACAACAAACACAAACGAACCATAAGATACCAACTGTTATTTTTTTTACTTGTTAAAGTACATTTTAAGACAAAATGGTGGAATGAACCTGGTTTTTGTGGTAGCCAAACCTCGTGCTATTATGATAATATTATATATATACCAAGAAATGACAACATTACATGACACGAATGCCGTACAGTAAATGAAAGATCATTCAAGACACATAAATACACAAATAAACAATACAATATTGCATTTCGACATGCTCTACACATTATGACAACAAACACGTAAAACAACATAAAACAGCGCACACACACGGAACAACAGAACCACGAATTGTCCGTCAAACGACTAAATCAAAACCACAAAAGTGACGTCACATGTAAATATCTAAAAATTGGATATGAATCAAGATTAAGCTTGGTATACATCCTTGACAAAGTAAAGGTAATTTGAATAACTTTTTCAACTTCCTATTCCAAGAATACACAAAACATTAATTGTAGAAGAATAAGAAGTGAAGTGCTGTGTCCACTTCCCTCACAACATAATGATAAATAATGACGAGTTATTAAGGAACAGGTGTTTATACACTACGATCAATATGAATAAAAATCCATCATTTAGATATGTTAAAATAATACAATTGGTAATATATTTCTACATTAACATTTCAAGTGATTCAAAACATCTTTATGAATGAAAACTATATATTATAATAAAAAAACGAACTACTGCTTTTGAATAATTACGATTGGTTTTGTAAGAAAAACATTCTTTTGTCATGGTAACCTAATCAAACATCTATACTATTAAACGAGAAGACCTCATTTCATGTGTCGCTTCTCTTCCTTCCACAATAAATTAACCATCCTGTCTCTGTGTCCTATAGGTACCATGTATAGTCGCATTTGTAATCCATTCTTATAATTATTCAGTTTGGGTTATTTTGGGAGAAAAGCGAACAAAAATGCGTCCGGATATTTTTCCGTCATTGGACGAAATTTTAAGTCAAACTAGACTTCCGGTTTGCGTTTTTCTGTACTTTGAACATACAAAGACTATGAATAAAGTGTATTTGCTATCTGCTATCATTTTCAAGTTAAGTAAACTATCCACGGCGGTCACAGAGTTTATTAAATAGAGAGGGTCTATATTATAATATGTCAATGACCGCCGTGGATCGATTAGAAAACTGGGAATTGATAGTAAAAAGAAAATACACTTTATTTATAGTAATGAATGTTCATTAGATACAGATAAACGCTAACATCATTGATATTGATAGTAAACAAATGGGAATTTGGGAGGAAACAAATGAGGAGCCGGGCTGGAAAAAACAATTGTCATGTTCCAAAGTACCTATGACTTTTGATACCTTTTCTGAAATTCTCCAGTCATAAAATCTGTTACAAAAATTCATTGAGTCACTAAGTATATTAAATAGAGAGGATCTATAGAATACATGTATATCAATGACCGCCGTGGATTCATTAGTAAACTGAGAATTGATAGTTAAAAGCAAACACACTTTATTTATAGTAATGAATGTATATACTAAACGTATACTATGTTCATATTAAAATAAATAAAAACCAAAAAATTGGGAATTTTGGGTAAAAGGATGAGGGGTTGAAAGAAAAACAATCGACTGTCTTCAAGTACCTATAACTTTGGATACCTTTCCTGAAATTCTTCAGTCATTAAATCTTTTTAAAAATTATCGTCCAACAACACTTTACACTACTGGACGAAATTACAACTGTCCATACCAGTAACAGTCGTTCTAAGACTGTAATTGTTTGTTAAAGTTGTAACAGTTGTAAAATTTTACTGTTTCAGTTATTTTGTGACTGTCCCAACTTTTAAAGTGTTTGTCTCCAACATAAATCGACTGCAACAACGCTAGAAATAGCTGTCACAAACATTAAAGGACTGATACAACTAATTTCAAGTTGTAACAGTTGGTTTACAACTGTCCCAACTCGAAAAACGTTGTAACAGTCATAAAAAAACTGTTCAAACGCCGAAAATGTTGTCACAGTTATAATACGACTAATGCAACCTTTTGAAAGTTGTTACAGTTATTTAATAACTGCCCCAACACGCAAAACGTTGAAACAGTCGTAAATAAACTGTTTAAACGTCCAAAAGGGTGTTACAGTTAAAATATGATTGCTACAACCATTAATTTATAAGTGTCGCAACTTTCAAATATTGGTAGTCATTTTATAGACTTAAAAGTTACGGATACCAAATTTCTATCTGACAGTCCGGGATAGGTTAATTTTTTTTAAATACAATCACATCGTTTGCAATTTTTTAAAAAGGTTGTTATAAAAAAAGACACAACTGCCACACCCATTTAATGCATTAGTATAAATAGAAACTGATTGTAAAAACAGAAAACATATTGAAATATCTGCCGCTGGAAATTTTGGTATTCCCCGCTTATCTTGTAAATGTTGTAAATTAATAACTCAATTGACAATCCCTTGTCTCGCATCTCTTCGAAAAAAAAACAGACCACCGTTAGATACCTGCAATTTCACATGGGACTGGTTTATGCGCATTTAATGCTTGAACACATATAGTTACATGCACCTGTCAGATAAATTGAACAAGGTGTCTCAATTTATTTGTAAAAAAATGTATCTTTAACTATAACATAAGACACTTTTCGAAATTATCATAATGGTAACGTTTTAATTTTTATAACCTAGTTGTGAAATCATTCATGCATGCAAGGTTTTACCTCCAATACCCGTAGATTTACAAATCACATTACTTCATAATTTCATAATAACGGTCAATATACTATAAACCCAGCGGGAATATACACACTTGTCAAACTTATCCCCATAGAAAACTGCCGAGGGCTTAGTTCATACGACATAGACACTTTTAGAATTAATTTGTTTGTTTTTAAGCTCTTGTGACTCTTTGAACATTATAAAAGATCTCGCTTCTAATCATTTTGATTTATAAATTAAAAAAAAATCTAAGTTATGCTGAACTTTCAACGCATCTTTTACATGTAGCTATGGAAAATACTAAAATGTTCGTTAATGTCTTGTATCTAATTCAATTTATATTATTTTACTGGGTTTTTTTTAATAGTCTAGTCAGATTTACTTAACTTTGTACTGTTATTGTATCGAGTGGTGTCTTATTTGAGGTTTAAATGTCTTAATTAATAGCTCTCCACATGGACGCAAAAATAGAATGAAATTCAAAACAGTGTGGCTGTGGCCATTGATTGACACATTAAATTCATCCATTGACTGGGACAATTTACGTGAACGTTTGTCTGTAAGTACCACTGTTCACGACGTACCTACGATAGACATTTAAACTGTGGGGTCACCAAAGGTTTCTTAACGCCTTTAATTATAAAATAATTCGAAAAAATTAATCAGGAATAACCTTTATGTTTTGATTTATATAATTGATATAAATCAAAACATCGTGTTATTTCTGATTAATTTTTCGAATTACTTTATTAAGGTGTTGAGAACCTTTGGTGACCCCATATATTAAGTGTCTTTAAAAAGTACATAGTGAGCAGTGGTCGTTACATACAAACGTTCACCTAAATTGTCCCAGTCAATGGATGAATTTAATGTGTCAATCAATGGCCACAGCCACACTGTTTTGAATTTCATTCTATTAACCATCGAGTTTATATTTCGCCGGTTTTTTTCTCAACCTGTTTATCACATATATAAACCTACATGTACAAGTGAGGTTAATGTACCATGTGCACAGACATGACAGAGATATTTTTTTCTGAGACAAGTTCATGGATGGACGATAAATAAATTAAATGACAGGGAATTACGTCACCGTAATAACTATTTTACATTGTAGTGATACAAATCAGTATATAATCTGGTTTGTTGTTATATACATATTTGTATATTTGTTGAATATACAGTTACATGCATGTATACATGTATATGATTTTCATCCATTTGAATACATCATTCTGCATTGTTCTATATATCATGTATATATACCGTATCATGTTTATATTTATATATTCTGCTATCATATTATTCTAATATAAATGAAGGACTGCTGGACCAACGCCTCTAAAGTTTCGTGAAGGTAGAGAATCCTTAAATGGATCAGGATGGTATGCAGGGTTGTCAAAAGAAATTCTAGTATAAGTGCAGTGCGAGTGCATGGTAGACACTCTTCTGTAATAACTGATTTTTCTAATTGATTGGATTCGAGTAGGCATTCATAAAATCCTACAAAACATTCTTGAGATATTCTTCTGCATGTGTTAACATATTTTAACACTGATCTATTAAATATTGATTAAATTATGTTGGTAGTCATATACATGTATGGTATTTTGGTTCCATAATGTTTTTTTGATACACTGTATCATGTGTATATCAGTTTTTTTAAATATTTTTTCTTTTATGCTAGAATTGTACATGAAGGTTGCACCACCCTGACACAGGTTTATTTTTCAATGTATGTTTTGTGTTTTGTTGCTTGCTGTTACTCATTTGTTGATTTGTAGCTTTTGTATCATGTGTATATAAATCAAACTGTCATCACTGTAGGGCTTCTTGTCTGATCTTTTTTTTACATTAACAGTGTTGCGTGCAAGGCTGAACCCTTTATATAGGGTGCTCATTATGAAGTATTAGTTTTGGTCATTGTTGAAGGGAGTGGAGTAACTTATTATATAGCTTACAAGCACTTCACTTGGTCTACATGGTCTATGGTTGATGGTTGTCTCATAGAAATTCATACCACATCTCCTTATTCAAATTAATGAAAACCATGAAAATGTGGTCATTGTTAAATAAAACCGGCCAATCAAACATGAACACCTAACATTTATGTCATATGCAAAAAAAATAGTAATCCTATACATGTACAATGTAGCTTATCGCATCTGAGAAACATTAAAAAATAAACAAAAACACAAAAACTCAACATTGCCCAATGAACCCATGACATTTAGCTCAATGTCTGATGAACCCTACCAGTCAGACATACATGACATATACTCAAATTTTCCATCTGTTTATACATGTACATTAAATATACATGAAGTTGATCTACTGGAATACTGTATTAAGGCCAAAATAATTTTATTGCATGTTTCTGGTTTCCCTGACCATACCTCCATTTCTAGGCCACCCTAAACAATGTATTCATCATACATGTACATGTCATATATTCATCATTTGATGTCTTTCCACATCAGATAACTTGTGTGAATGATAATTACAAATTACAAATAAAACTCATCAGTAAAACATATCAGAAACCAATCTTTGAAAGGACTAAGACTGCAGTGTATTAGCTGTGAAATATGGGAAATGTTATCACAGTACATTAACAGAAAAAAGTATAGAAATTTAAAATAAATTGTTTTAATCATGTTAAAAGAATAAAATGTTTTTCCTATCTACCCTTCTTAATTTTTTGGAGAGTGAAATAGGAGACACAATTATTTATTTTGGCCTAAACTCACTGAAATTAACCGTAATCACCTATCCATTTATCCATGAAATGAAGTCAAGGTCAGCAGGTCAGGTCAGCTCAACCTGATAGACAAGTATACCTTGCAAGAATTTAGATACTCATATTTCTCATATGAATTGTTTTACATTGTCATTAATAATATGTTAGAAACTGTAAGCTTTGTAATATTTGTACTGTTTGTTCTTTATGAGGGCCTCAAGGTAGATTAGCGAAAGCTAATTGGGTCACCCTCTTTAAATAAAGTCATTACTTACTTACTTACTTACTATTTAACATGTGGCCTTTTATAGCCGACTAGCGTATGCAGTATGGGCTTTGCTCATTGTTGAAGGCTGTACAGTGACCTACATGTATAGTTGTTAATTTCTGTGTCATTTTGGTCTCTTGTGGAGAGTTGTCTCATCATGCTCATTGACAATCATACCAGTGTAACCACATCTTCTTTTTTTATATCATATACATGTACAAATGTATATATACAAAAAATGTATCCAATTACAAAATGTACTCGTATAAGAGAGCATCTTACTGTTAGAAAAACAGTATTTTTTACATGCAGTCACTAAACCATGAAAATGAGGTCGGTCAGCTAGGTGCAATGGACATGTAATGACAGACTGAAACTTCATAACATATTAGCTATCTGAATACAAAAAATGATAAGAAGATAAGAAGCATCCAGCTCTTTCAGCTTTTAAAATGTAAACTTTATAAAAAAGTTTACGTCATCAGCCCAAGATTGCAATACCTATGTCCTGCATACAATCAACTTTAAATGACTTTTGTGGAAGGCAAGACTATAAATGTAAAATGATACTTTGAAGTACATGTATTGTTTAATGTTTTTGACTAGTATAAAATGACAGTTTCAGAATGAACATTAATTTAGATGATTATATTAATATACTGTATGTACATTCAGACTCTTATATAAGTACAGCAAGCAGTCATTTGACATCAACCAATGTCCATGCAAGGGCTGTAAAGGCAGTCATGGTCATTAAAAACTTCTGTCATAATGACACTTCCAATAGTGACCCACCAGTCATGGTCATTAAAAACTTCTGTCATAATGACACTTACCAATAGTGACCCACCACGACAGACCCTCATGGGTAATCAAGGTTGTTAAAATTAACACCCCCTGGGGGTACATATAGCTAACAATAGGAATGCAAGCATTAACTTCAGATGTGATGTACTATAAATTTCACACAAATCAGATATTCTCAATTTCCAAATTTATATAAATTTATTATCCAAGGTACATGTATTCATGAATTCAGATATATTGCACTATTGATATTCACTGAAACTATGATTTTTTTTTATTAAATTAAATCCAATTTGCTATTCTTGAATAACTATCCAAGGTATTTCATAGAATTCAAATATGATGCACTATGATATTAATATTCCCAGAAAACTTTGAATTCTCTATAATAGTTCCAAATTATTATTTCAATTTCAAATGAATTAATTATCAAAGGTATTCACTGTCATCAAGTAATGTAGTCTTTTTTTCAAATTGTAAGTTTGCTATTCATACAATGCACAATTTTCTTCTTGTCCAATTTATTATGAAATCCCATCAACATCATGGCATATTGCTGTAAGCCCTATTTGTTATTTCCAAAAACACCAAAGTCAGTAACACCAAATTATGAATTAATCCACTGTTTCACAATTTACAGGTATGCGAGATACTAGTGTCACCTATACATGCTATATGTATTTCCTTTTTAAGCTGGCTTCATAATCTGGCTGGGAATCATGCTCAAACCAATGAGAATTCTACAAACAAAAAAACATAAATTAAGAATAAAGTATTGAAACTTATCTAATATTGTATAATTATCATGATTATAATTACTTAATTCTTCTTTAAATTTATACATGTTATATAGTGAACATAATGAATGAATAAACCTTTTTTTTTTTTTAACTAAATCATGAAATGTAGAATCTTTGTTCAAAGTTAAAACCCTTTCTTTAATTTAAACATTTTTAGCAACCTAAAAAAAAGCTAGTATTTCCTTCTTATGATTAGTAGTAATTAGATGAGTTTAATTTGACATCTTAAATATTATCCGGTATACTTTTTACTTATTACAGCTTGTATTAAGTAATGCTTTCAAAATTGTTTTTTTTTTAACCAGACAACACATTTTCTTTATTTCATATTAGTTATTTACCCATTTTTATGTTGATAAATCAATACTTGGCAGAATGAATTAGACATGTTAGATAAACTTTTAATATAATATCCAAAATAAAAGATTATATCCTAATGTTTCATATTTTTCATAATTTTAAAATTATTTTCAATTATAAATTTATCCACAATTTGAAAAGGACATTTTAAATTTATTAATATCATTATAAAATCATCTTCAATACCAATGACATTTTAATTGTCATCCCTCTGAAGGCAATAAACTCATGAAACTGTTGTGTCTTAATCTGATTATTACATATAACATGTATATATAAGAAGTCCTGATAATTAACTTTTCCAGTGTTAACATCCTGATTATTACCTTTTCTAATATCACATTTACATGGTCATGAACTTAGGCTCAGTAAATATATTTTTAAAATTATTTATTTTGAAGTTAAATTAAACATGTAAAACATGTTTAGTATCTTTTAAACCAAATTGATCTGAGACATATCATGTAGTTAATTAAGTTTTTTTTTTGTTATACAAATTTAAAATATCTATAAAATTCATAAAATGTTTAAGTATAGGCCATGTTTACATAATATAATATGCTTGCCTTACAGATAGATGTTTTGTATCACCCCCACATACTGAATGTTAAACATATAAAAATAAATATAAATAAAATATTTTAATAATTTGGAAAAGGCAAAATACATGTATCTGAAATCAGATGTGAATAAGCATGATGAAAGGAGATGTGGAATATATATCAATGATACAGCAACCAAACAATGAAGTAGTCAAAGCACAATTTAACACATGTAGAAAATATGACTGTTGAATGGAAACTCCTTTAACAGCTGAATAAATTAAAAGACACTTGAAACATGTTTAAAAGGAGATGATGGGTATATATATATATATATGCAAAAGAGACAGCAGCCCTAAGACCAAAACAAGTTAAAAGGCATAATTGAATTTTAACTAACTATGCTAATTAACAGGGCAAATATATAAAAAGTTAAACTGACAAGAGTTCACATGAAAATAAATAGAGTTACACTGATTTGATTAATACAATGTAGTTCTTGTGATTGATATGTAAGACATGCTTTAGAATTGTAACACATATCCATGTTTTGTTATTCTTGACTTAGAAATTATTCTAAATATATATACTCAAACATGCTCGTTTCACAGTTTACACATAAATATTTGCTTTGTCATAATATTCAACTTGAATTTTCTCAATTTAAAAAAAAATACAGTAGAAAATATTTCAAGCAAATTTAGGATGAGTCGTGCAGTTTTCAATACATTAACATACAAGTCAGGACAGGAGCCTGTTATTCAGTGGTTGTCGTTTGTTTATTTGTTTTTCGTTTTTTTTATATATAAATAAGGCCGTTAGTTTTCTCTTTTGAATTGGTTTACCTTATCGGGGTCTTTTATAGCTGACTATGCGGTATGGAATTTGCTCATTGTTGAAGGCCGTACGGTGACCTGTAGTTGTTAATATCTGTGTCATTTTGGTCTCTTGTGGACAGTTGTCTCATTGGCAATCATACCACATCTTTTTTATATACAATATAAATATAGGTTTTGTAGTAGACCATCCCACAAAAAAAAACCCATTGTGAATGCCCCACATCATCATGTAAGGTGTAACACAGTAAGACGATGAACACGGGTGGATCCAGCCATTTATAAAAAAAGAGGGTCCCAACCCAGAATAAAGGGGAGTTCTAACTAAATGTACCCTTTCAAATGCGATTGATCTTCTAAAAAGGGGGGGGGGGTTACAATCCCGGGAACAATTTTTACAAGCCCAAATTCTTACTTTGCCTTGGAACATCCTACTATATATAATTATATGTGTAATATGCAAGAGTGAGGTGATATAGAACGTCGATTCATACCTGGTGCATACCTGAAGCATGAAGGTAGGCACGAAATGTGCACATTTTCCCGGACCCATTTTCCCTTCAAAATCGTGGATCCATGATTATTCTGATAGACATGCTTTAAAATATTGTTCATTTCTACTCACCGATTGAAAGTCCCAGCTCATCCGTTATATTGTATGTAGTTTCTCTCTAGCTACCATGCATGTCTACGTTTTTTTGTAAACCTAGTTTGCAGACCCGCTATTTCTACCTATTTCTGCCGACAAGGGTACAATAACGTCAAATCGTTTACGGGTGAAGAATATGATTTCCGTTTTTAATAAAACTTGACAGATTTGATTTATTATTGTCGGGTAATATCCCTAATGGATAGTAATTAAAGATCATTAAAATGAATCAGCTTTATTATTCTGTATAATATATGTAACCTAGTCATATTCTTTTAAATTTACATCAGGTACACCGACGTCTAACATGATAATTTATAAAAGCAATTTGAAATTGATAAATTTCAATGAACTCATAGTCTTCACAATTAAGACAATTAAAGCAATCTTCTGCAATAATATTATTTAAAACTCTATTTTTAAACGAAGGCTTTTGGTATCAAACAAATTATAAAAGACTCTTGAATAGACTGAATAAAAAATAAAGATGACAGTCAAACGCACAAGTCCGCCACAAATGAACATAGATAATTAAAATGCCATACACGGAATTCGACAAAAGACATAGAACGATCGCAAAATAATTAGAGAAAAAACAACAACAGTAAGAAGATGAGGGATCATATAAATTATGGGTAATTTTACAACTGTATCATCAATACGTGACACTTTGAGAAGGTGCACGTGAGACGTACGTGTACACATTGTTTTAACAATCGCAACCGTCACACTAAAATATTTGTATTAAACATTTACCGACTGTATAACAACCCATGAAATGTTTGTTTTAAACATTTTACGACTGTGGCAACCTTTTAAAAGTTGTAATAAACATTTAATGACTGTAACAACCTTTAAAAAGTTGTAACAAACATTTTACGACTGTTACAACTCTAAAAACATTGTAACAAACATTTTTTGACTGCTTCAACGTCTGAAAAGTTGACACAAACAAATTTCAACTGTCACAACTATAAAAAGGTTGGGACAAACATTATAGAACTGCCACAACTTTTAGAAAGACTGTTATGAATAGTATTTGGCTGTGACAACGCCGTAAACCACTGCAACAGTCCTAACATGACTGTTGATAGCATTTAATGTTTTTCACAACCCATAAAAGTGTTGGGACAGACATAATTTAGCTGTAACAACGAAATAAGGTTGATTTGACAGTCTTCTTCAGTCTTCCACGGACTAACATAGTCGTACAATGACTGTTACTGGTATGGACAGTTGTTTTTTCGTCCAGTAGTGTTAGATTCTTTCAACCACGCTCTGAATGCACGCGATTTCGCGGGTGTGTTCTAGCATTTATCATCCTTGCTTAACTTGAGTATTTCAGGAGGGGGGGCTCTTTACTGTTCAAGGCGGTCACTGATGTATATATATAATATACCAGTGACCGTTCATAGTAATTATAGTGTATATGTATGTTCATAGTATACAGAAAAACAGAAGGAATAAAAATCGGTATTTGGAAAAAAAGGGGAGGGCAAAAAAGTGCCTAGTCCACAAGTACCTTTGACATTTGATACAGTCATCTCCTGAAATTCTCCAGATAATTTCTTTTACAGTTTACATACGCTCTATTTCCCCGCGATTTCGCGGGTGTGTTCTAGTAAAGATTAATAGTTTGACACAATAGATGCACCATATTTGAACAAAGCGCACAAGATGAATAAAATATGAGCAAAGAATGTATACTACTGGTAAATGATTAAACACATGTTTCTACGAACATCAGTTTAATTTTTAGCGCCCCTGTTTATATACTAATAACCTCGTAGTATCTATAATTAGTAATCAAAACATTAGCAGTAGTACTTAACTATTCATGTTTTCATTGGCTACTGTTACCATCAAATCGGAACCTGGTGTGTTGTAACTAAGCCGTCATGATGAATGTTTGAAATTCATAAATATTCGATGGGTGCATAAGCATCTAAAACAAAATAAAACATACATCAACAACTTCATTTTATCATATCGGATGAATGTTCCAAGGTCATAAAAACTAAATACATTCTTTCTTGATCTAATACATGAGCATATAAAAAACAATTTGTAGAAATGCAGTTCATATAAGAATTACCTTCATTCAAATATGTTGATAACGAAATGTTAAGTAATCTATATAAAACAAGCAAAACAAATATACATGTGGGTATAATTTAATATTTCTGAAATTGAATAGTGTTGAATATCAGTTGGATTACATTGTATTTAATGTATTTACGTCCGTTTTATCCACCATTTTCACCAACAGAAAATACCTGGACCACAGCTAGAATATATAAGTTGTTATCTATTCGTTTGATGTGTTTGGGCTTTGGATTTTGCCATTTGATTAATTACTTTCCGTTTTGAATTTCCATCGTCGTCAACATGTAAGACAATAAATCAAAATGCTCAGATGTGATTATTAATTACCTATTGATTTTATCTCCAATCTTCTTTTTATAAATTTAAGAGTAACAACATAACTTTAAAAAAAACTCCCTTCATTTGTGTACTCTAAATCTCTGATATAACATTGAGGAGTTAATGAACTGTATTGTTTTATAAAACCACAGGTGTATCATGCGCTCATAAAGCACATCGGAGTTCTGTATTTGTGTGATATATCAATTTCTGTGCATCATGTCTATGGCTTGACCAACGGTAATATTATCCAGATGGCAATATTCTCTTTCACATGACAAAAAAAAATAAAAAAAATATATAGGTCCATGATAGAGGGACAAAAGATATCAGATGGACAGCCAAACTCAGAAATCGAAAATAAACTGACAATGCCATGGTTCAAAACGTAAGTGTTGCAAATTTGTTTCAAACAATTAAAATATAAACGAAAATATCGATACATTTCAAGAAAATATATTCCCTAGAAAGTGTCCTTCTTTATAACAGAAATCAAGAAGATATTTTCCTATTTTATATTATTTAACAATATTATTAAACCTATTGTGATAAGTTAAAACCGTACGAAAATTATGAAAAATAGCAACTATTATGAAAATATTTCTTGCTGAATATTTTCAAAGTAAATATATAGAGAACAGCCTTAAAACATCTTTTGTTTAACAATACAAGAAAATAAGAGTGACTTATTTTATTAACTGAAAAGATTAAACAATTTAATTTTTTTGAAATTGAAAGAAGATTTATGGGTCACCGCTGAAATAAAAGAATTGCTAGTTATTTTAAGTTTGCAATCTGCCTACTATTAAAATGGACTGTATGCCTAATAATTCAGAAAAGGCAATGACAACGAATCTGAAAATTATTACCAACATTTTTTAAAAGATGCTTGTACAATATGTTCATGAGTCTTATTGTAAATGCCCTAATACATGTAATAGGTTGGTCTTGTAAACGTTTTTAGGAATTTCATTGTAAATACAATATTTTTTGTATAAAGCAACATTTTTGAAATATTTATGTAAATACTATATATATTATATAAAGTAACAAACGATTTATCACTCAAAACTGCCCGACAATATTTATTTGTAGACAATTTTAATTTCTTCTTGTGACCACTCAATCCCCCTGTTGTTATCCAACCCAATTTACTAACCCGCTTTAATGATAATGGTTCTTCTCAATGTCTGCAGTTTTATGGCAAATGTCTAAAGATGTTTACTCAATTTCTCGTTCATTGGTTATCATGTGTCAGATACTATTAAATTTTAGTAGAGCAATAAATGTATGTTAATCATGATGCATCAGTCAGATTTCGAACCTTTTTTTTTTTTTTATATAGTTTATTCTTGACAACCACAATGTGTGCTAGACATAATTAAAATATATGAAAACAAAGGGCAAATGATGTTATCGATCAATAATATTTGAAATAATTTTTTTAAGGACGGAGATACTGCGCTTCATTTCGCGTCCATAAAAGGCAACCGTCGTCAGACAGTCAAATATTTGTTGAACAAAGAGTGTGATCCCCATATACTTAATAAAAAAGTAAGTACCAGTGAAAATATATCTTTTTTATAAATAATAGATTGAAGTCGTGGTTAAATTTTTATTTTACAAAATGAACCTTACAATGCTTTGTCAACTTTCATTCATCTATGCCCTTTCCTTACGGTTTGACAAGTACATGTTTGAGAACAAAAATATCACTACAACAACCATTCCTCTGTGTGTGTGAAAGAAAATAACAATTCTTATTGTGTGTACGTTCGAAAAGCTTTTATTGAATTTCTGTTATAAGAGAGCTCCAAACTAGACATTTGAATGGCATGGATGTATACATAAGAAACATTAAAAGCTTAACGACAAACATGGAGGATCATCTGCATCTAAAGGAGTTGTTACCATTGGTTCTTCGTGTTAATGAAGGAAAGATGGAAAAAGGACATTACTTTTCTTAACTGTTTATTTTTGAATGATATGTCGATATTAATATTTCTAAAATGTCTATGTATAATCTGTTGTATTTGCTCCCTAAGTTATCATAAGCTATTCAGTCAGTACAGTTGTGTTTACAAAGATCATCAACGATAATATAATCTTATTAATTTGCTGATTTAACATTATTGGGAAAATATTGGAATTAGTTGACACAATAAAGATGTTATTTTCCGATGCTCACGTACATAAATCATAAGAAGTAGTTTTAAGCAATTACTCAGGGTGAAAATAAACTCTACATTTACTGGATACTGTTTTAGGGACAATACAGAATGAATATATATCTGGACTTTGTAGTTCGTTTGTAAGGACAAACAATTTACATTCTACATAATAAACTATTACGTAACAGTTAATAGTTATAAAAGGTACCAGGCTTATAATTTGATACGCTAGACGCGCGTTTTGTCTACATAAGACTCATCAGTCATTTTTGTCAGTGACGCTCAGATAAAAAAAAGTTATAAAGCAATCCAAGTACAAAGATGATGAGCATTGATGATCCAACATTCAATAAAAATGTACCAAGTACGGCTAAGGTTATCTATACATGGAATAAGAAAGTACATATTATTTTGAAAACAAATCATACTTTTATAATCATGATAATAATTGTTTTGCTGCAATATAAAATGAATCTGCAGAAAAGGCAGCCACAGATAATTACACGATTAAAATAACAACGAAGCGGATTTCAGTTCTATCCAATAATTTCGAAGTTATGATAGACATTTATACATTGTTATAAAGCAGCTCTTATGTTTTACAAAATTAAAATCAAATATATATATGTCAGGGTGAAAAGGCAATAGATGTGGCCAGCGGAAACCCAGAAATAATAAAGCTAATAAAGGTAAACTATAGATATTTCTTCTTTTAAGTAGTTTCTAATTTATTGAAAACAGTTATTTTTAAAAGTATTGTGCTGTCATCGGAAAACAGTTTAACAGTTGGGTACATATGTACTTTTCATTGCAAGTAGGCGGTTAAGGCAGCATTTTTCTCAATTTCTCTGTTCATATCTTAAACTTTGATATATAAATGCTCGTTTCAAAGATGAGACATTTTCAAATAAAGGGTTAAAAGAGTAGATTTCATAACTCATAACGTAGGACTAAAACTTGTTGATACAATATTGAAAGAATTTGAAAACGTATAATGGTTTTACCTGTGAAAGAGTTTCAGAAATTGCGTTATTGGTGGTGTATATGTGATGTATCATAACTCAAATGTTGTTGAATATTGCTAAAGCCACGTTTCTGCAAATTTTTAAAAATGTATGACAGCATACTCTCGCTAACAAACAGTTTTCTTGTATTATTCTTTGAACACTATATTCTTGCTATCCGACCAAATATTCAGTGGGCAAGGGGTTGAGCCATATACAAAATTAAAAAAAACCGAAAGGTACAACATTTGTTTGGGATATGATATATATTAAAGCATGTAAAGCTTGATTCTGAAATAACGTTAAAAGTCAAAGAAAGAGAAAAATGTTATTCGAAGATCAATCGGTTTTGTTGGTGGGTCAGAAAAAAGTGGGTGACTAAATTGTGAAGTAAACTCCATCTACTGTGTTTCAAAGACTAAGTTAATTTTTGTCAAATGTTTTAAAAAAGGAAACTCATTCAGTTTTAAATATAGATCCCTGTTACTTCAATGGAAGATTGCATATATATATATATTAAGTTCAGCAGGTGTTTCATGGCAATATTTGCAGATTGTTTCCCTATTTTCATCTTTTTGTTTGAGGTTGTTCTTAATTGAATAGTCGCAATTTGATGAAACCTAACCATTCAAGATTTAGTTGTTCGTTTGATTATGAACTAATTTTTTTTTCATTATGTATCGCACCCCTAATACCATTTTGGCATGCGGCTTCTCATGGTAAAGAATCCCTTTGTGTTTTTTCACAACAAATTATTAAAAAAATTATCAAAAATGTAGCTTCTATCAATAACCATAAACAATACTTGATAATTATTAATAGCTATTTTAGATAGAGACGCATCCTTTTTGTTGCTTCACAACATTAATTTAAACACTCTTAGGAGAAATAAGCAGTACATGTAGCTTCATAGCTGACAAGTTGAGCAATTTGTTTGTAAAGGGTAAGATCATCATCGTTTTTTTGTAGCTATGCATTAACACATACATGTAGCAATTCACTTATTTCTTAAAACAAGTTTGTCTGTTTATTTGCTTATTGTTTTGACCGGCTGTAATTCATGTGATGCAACTGTTTAAGATTGATTTACACTTATTTATTTCTTAGAAAAGATTTGTTTAGGCCCTTTTTGAGTTGCTCAGTTAGAGGTGCTTATGAATATTCACCACATTTACATAAAACAGATATATGTATCATATGCAACATTTAAAAGGAGACGTAGTATGATTGCTAACGACAACACTATCTACAAAATGACGTTTACTTTAGGACAAATACAAACATGTAAATGTGTGTTAAAATTACTAAAATCGGATATTTCTTTCTGAATGTTCTTTTGTAGGAATATGGAAATACACTTTTACCTGGTGAGTAGCATATACTTCTAACTCCAACTAACTACTGAATCGTATGGGTTGTTAAGTAAAATCGGTAGTTCAGGATAAGGAAAATATAATACAATGACACATTGAAATCAACACTTTATAAATGTTCTTCATATGAAGAGCGTTTTCGATTGACCTTCATCAGGAACGCTTAAAAGTTATCTAATTGAAAGCCAAAGATGTATAAGAACCGAAACAGTTAAAAAGACAGAAAAATTATAGCCGAAAATACCTAATGTATTATGTGCACGGGGGAGATAAAAAAAAATGGTTTCCTTATTCAAAATTTATCAACGGACAATTTAAGAAATGCTGGTTAAAAACATTTAAATCAATACCGACCAATTTGCTGATAAAATTATCGTAAAATCATTGTCAGCAATAAGGGTATTAAAAGAAATCACCTCCCAACTCACATACATTATACCTCTTGACATTTAGTAAACAGAACTTGTGAGAACTCTTATTCGTTTGATTATGTTGATAAAAACAAATGTTATCTTTTTTTCTTATTTCTGTTGAGCATTATTTTACTTGGTTGATTTGAACATGTTTTTTTTCTGTTACTGATAAATAGCACACCAAATCCTACATGTTTCCCAAGTGTTTAAATGATACCTTATTTAAATTATTAAATGAAAATGTACATGAAATACAATTAAGTGAAAATATTCTTTTAGATGCTCATATCTTAACAATCTTTCACATGCTGTTCGTCGGGTTGCAAATTTGAAAACCCTAGACTAATGTTGTTGATAACGAAAAAAGAATCAGTGTTATTAAACATGTTAAACGTTGTCATTTGACAAATATATGCAAAAAGCACCAATACTTTGATTCGCTTATCTTAAAAGCTGTTAGATTTGATATAAAACACCTTTATAACGATTTTAGTGTAAATATAATAATCATTTATACCAAGATATGAAGCGATCATTTATAAGCATACACATAAGTCATATACGTCGCCACTTACTTTTCAAGATAACAAACCTTCGTTAGTTCCCTTTTCTATGTACTTAACAATTATCAACATCTTACTATTCTCCTCTTTTAATTCATAAATTTCGATGAAAGCTGATTAGTGTAAAGGAAAACAATATTCGTATGCTATCAAATACACATCTTAATTTAAAAGGAAGTAATGTTTATCCAACAAACAAAATTAAAGTAAGATTTGTTATGTTATCAACAGCATTTATTTACCAGGTTTTAAAGATCAGCACAGATTAAAACAGGCGTTCATTTTCATATTTCAGTTCTCAATAAAACGCTCTGATCAATTCATGTCCATGCGATTCGGTTATCAAGAGTCAATTTAATTGAATGAACTTACATTTTAAAGGCTGGCAAATGAATGAGCAAAATAAGATAAAAACTTCAACCTTAATGTAGTGAATTGAAATAATATGAAAGAAAATTTCCTAGTTCAGTAAACATAGTTCAGATAATAAAATCATATCATCAATCATGGATTACTTTGGTAACATATCATTACGAAATACGTATTTTATTTCGTATGTTTTGTGTGAAAATTTTACAGATTTCGCTGATTTTATTGTTGTCTTTTTGTGAAATATTCGGAATCCTTTAATAAGTGAAGTGTCACTAACACCTGCTTTTCTTGTCATTATTTCATAAAATTCATTTAAAAAGCCCGATTTTTAAATCTTATAAAATCTCTGTTATTTATTTTATAATTTATTTAACCTTATTTAATAATAATATTTGATATGAAAAATCTTCAGGACAAAATTTACCGCAGAGAATTAGATTTACAGTAAATTTTAAAAAGGAAACGACAGGGTGATTCAAAGGCGCAATTCCATCTTTGTACAAATACATGATTTTCTATAGGACACTACACTCAGTAAAATTCCAAAACAAAAATTAGCAAAACTTTTTATAATTGATATTTTAGCAACCGGTAAATGCTTATATTTTGAGATTCCCACGTACTTCAACATCAAATAAATTGTCAGATTTAAATTAACTACAAAATTGAAGCCCATGGAAGCTATCATAGATACGGATAGGCCGAGCCCCGCTTCATGGTAACCAATATATATGATTCAAGCAGTAGTGTTAAAAAAGATATAGATATGATTTACTTTGTGTCAAGCTTATTTTCTGCACCACCGTTATATATCAGGTCTAAACATTTTTTGAAAGTTTTGAATGAACATGAACAGATTCATCTATCTATTTTATATATAGAATTGACATTTAGATAATTGAAATTTAGGTCTTCCAACTGAAGTTAAAAAATTTGATAAGAAATCAGCCCAGGTATTCTCTAGTCTATTGAAAGAAGAAAGTTATCCCCACTTTGAGTCAAGACTTATGCTAGCTGGCGAACAGGGCACAGGGAAGACAACCTTAGCGAGATATCTTGTCGGAAAACGGCCTTCAAGATTCAGGATTTCAACCGATGGGATAGAATTATACAATGGTCTTTCATACATGGACCGTGAATCAAAGGATTGGCTTGGTGGACTGCAAGGTAAAACTAAAACTTTTTAAACAAACGCAGGACATACAATATACGGATGTATTCTAACTGTCTATATAGTTGAATCCTGTTAAAAATTATTAACGTAATACATCATGGTTGTGTTTTGTCTATTTATGTGAGCCAATTTATGTCAAGTGTATAATTTATAAGTATAGGATAAACATTAATAACCTCTAGAAAAAATTCTCTTCAATCCTACAAAATAATATGATTCTATTATAACTATCAATTTTAGATTTCTCCCTAGAAGAAATACTCGTTAGTAGATCCCTTTTGAAAGAAGAAAAAATAACGAAACAAAATAAATTAGATGATACAACACAAACCAGTCAAGATATACCAGTCGGCGCACAAATAATATCATTGCCAGAAAGCAGTAGAAACCTAAGACGTGAATCAAAGGACACATTGATTTCCGACACAACACGAGAATGGTCAGAACATGATGGTTTGTTATATACTAAAATTTCGTATGATTACCTGTATATGTAGTTTTGTCATTTATTTCGTTGGGTCGAATTTTACTGATGTACAGACTTTTATCTATGTTTCATTTCATACATAATTCCTTAGGAATTTGCCCGAAAATATTTTTGTGTCTTTGGGAAATGTTTTTTTTTCTTCTGTAAGATAGTCATTTTGAATTGCGGCAGCATGTCAATTTGAAATAAGTCAAAGGAGTAAGTTCGGTAAGTGCCATATTTGGCCCCAATTATAAAGTTCATGATTACAAGACAATGATTGTTTAAAGTTGCCTTAAAGACATGTGGGAAAGTTAAACAGAGCTATTTTTGTCAAAGTTTAATTCTAATACGTTGATTTTTACATCCCAAAAAGGTCAAGATAAGGGATTTTGGTGACATTTGACAAAATCAGCTGGATTTCAACGAAATAAATGACCAGGAATCAAAAAAAAAAGGAATCATAGAGCGCAGGCGTCGACAAGCTTAATATTCAAATAAGACATGTTAAATGTCTTCACAAACATTATTTTAAAAGATCTTTGTTGTTGACGTATGCGCTCTATGTTTCCTGTCAAATAATCTTTTGAAATTTACCCATTTTCATTGATTTTTTCGTGAAAAATCAATATGAGTACAACTTGTGACGTCATAATGAAACGCAGAAACGTTAAATTTTCAACAAAATGGCTTATTCCTATCTAGTCAATGTATTAGCTATAATTTATCGCGATATTGGTCAATAAATCCGAATTTGAAATTTACGCTAAAAAAGGGGGCCATTTTAGGACCTTATCGAACATACTCCTTTGATTTCATTTTTTTACATGCAACCTTGTAATATTTAAATGGTGAAAGCAACCTACTGTGTGGTGATCAAGAAATTCGAATACATATTTGTGAAACATATGATTGCCTTATTAAAATTATTTTTCTCTAATCGATTGCTACAATTAACAACTATGATTTCTCAAATTGGAAATATAAATATGGGAATGGAGACGGGAAATCCGATAGAGATACAACAACCCAACTAAAACGCAGAATGAAAATAATGCAATTAAAAAACAGAACTAATACTTACTTAAAGTGTTACCTTATTTTAGAATGAAAAGGTAAAATACACTAAAGAGAGGTCCAATGACAGAAACAATCAAAGTGTTTCGCGAGAAATTATGTATATAAGAATATCTGTTATTCGTCCACTTAAAGCATTGTTGTTTATTTTAATATAATTGGCATTGAGTTTAGAATGTGATAGCGGTCCACAAACGTTATCAACTCAAAAACGGGTACATTTAGTGTGAACAATGATCGCATAGTTTTATACATGTATACCTCTTACTAAATAAACCTGTTTAGTGACAAGATTGTGTGAAAGAGGGACGAAAAATACCAGAAAGACAGTCAAAATCATAAATCGAAAATAAACTGACAAAGCCATGGCTATAATGAAAAGGACAAACAGACAAACAATAGTACACACGACACAACATAGAAAACTAAAAAATAAACAACACGAACCCCACCAAAAACTAGAGGCGATATCAGGTGCTCTGGAAGGGTAAGCATATCCTGCTCCACATGTGGCACCCGTCGTGTTGCTTATGAGATAACAAATCCGATAAATAGTCTAATTCGGTAATTCACATTCATGAAAGGGAAGGGGATTGTAGTTACGACGTAAGGAACATATCCGATATCATTTGTGAAACGGCTATTCCATAACGGTCAATCAACTCGTGATGGCGTCCGTAAAATTTACGAAGAGATAATTTCAACTTCACCATTTGGAACTCTTGATTTTAAAGCTTCCTTGTGAGCAGCAACCCTCTATCAAGAAAATAATAATAGGAAATGCTAGCACGGGAATATCGTATCAACTGGGAGGTATATACACCGTATGCAGGTGCTGCTGGAATGTTGCTACTTAGAAATGGACAGTTCACAATTGGAAAGCTGAAATCATCTCTTTTGTCGTAAAGTTTTGTTTTCAATCAGTAAATGTATTATAGTTATACATTGAAAAGTTAGTACCTCTAATCAAGGGACATTATGTAACTATAGGTTGCGGTCTTGTAATTGACTGCTCCATAGGCCTACATGCGAAACAGCTGATCTTTGAAAATAAAAAATAAAAAATGCTACAATGAAAAAAAAAATCATGTTCATATCATGTATGTACTAATGTGAAATTGTTATTTAATCGAGAAAAAAAAAGTGAGTCATGCCACGAAGAATACAAAGTTACGTAAACCTGAAGTCAAAACATTTATTTTATACTTTTCTGTTTTTACTAGGCCGCACCACTTCCAGCAAACATGATATCCTTTCACTTTCCTAGATTGATATCCTCCAAAAGATGCAAGGTTTTTTAAAGTCTATATATATGTTTCTGGTCAGCATAACCCTATAATCAAAAAGAAAAATTTAAGATTAGAAAAAAATTCAGAAAAAATGCACGATTTTGTTTCCCTCCATGTTTTGACATGCACCGGAAACTGGAGTTGTAATACAAGTCTGGTACCTATATGTGTTTTTCTTGGTTCTTTTGATTTCATATATGTTTTTGTGATTTTTTTTTTAGATTTTAGACAAATTTCATATTCGTCGAATATCGGAGACCGTATCAATGACCAACCGATTGATGACTCAGACGGTTCTGAAGAGAAGTCAAGTCCCAGTGGTGAGATGCATATACACACTGTTACTAAACCTGGAGTTATCAGAAGGCTGAAAAATATGTTCGGGGTTTCAAAACAAGTCAAAGAAGTCAAAGTGTCAATCTCACAAGAAAAGTTTTTCAAAATGTCTTCTAAAGTTGGGGAAAAGCAGTTGCACAATAAAAAGATAGCCCCAATAATTATCTGGGATTTTGGAGGGCAAGATGTTTTCTATTCAACTCATCAGACATTTCTAACATACAGAGCTATTTATATGGTAGTATTGGATGGAAGTAGAAAACTAGATGATCCCTGTCCGTATGAAAAGTATCTTCCAGGAAAGGGTCAACATAAAACAGCAAGAGGTATTTATATATATTTATTTTTGGATAAACACTATCATGAAGTAGTTGTTAAGTTTAAAACACCAAATTTCAATATAGTTTTTCATAAATATATAAACGAACACTTGACATTTTTAACATCTTCAGAATATATATCATTATTGGAGAATTTGGATTTGAAATGGAAAGCAATTACGTCTTTGATCAGTGTTCACCAATGTATTATTCGTTTTTTCCTGTTTATTATTACAGATTATCTACTATTCTGGATCAACACCATTGTTACATACTGCAAGGGAAGTAATCAGGGATTTCCTAAAATTATGGTGGTTTTAACGCACAAAGATCAGGTTAAAGCTGTAAGTATGTTACAGTGCTTTGGTTGTTTACCGTCAATTGGAATGGTGGCAGGTTTTGATTTTGTTTTATATTGATGTTACGTAAACATGTAAAGAAAAAAAGAAGAAGAGTTTCTTTACTATTGTCATTAATTTACTGCTTATTTTTAATGCAATTATTTAACGTTAACATGTTATTGACGAAACAATAAGCCAAATATAATCCGAAGTTATGTTCCAAAACATTCCAAACTTATAGTTGGTTGTTTTGTCTCTGACGAACATTGCATTTAACAAAAATGTTTCATTCCATATGTATGTTTCCTATAGCTAGTGCATACATTTTCTTGTACATACCAATTTGCATTTCTACTAATGATGAGGTAGGCTTTGTATTTGTTTGGTTAGTCACAAGCATATGTAGTCATCATCCCCATTTTAAATTGTCCTTATACAGGCAATTGTGTGATTACAACTATGTATTTCTTTATATACCGATAATTAATAATTTCATTGAAAGGAAGTTGTGGTCAAAATATAAAGTGTAACGTAAAAATGTTCAGTTGTGGTTTTTTTTAGCATGAAGTTGAAGAAAGACGACATGAAATATTTGCAGAAATCTACAAGATGTTTCAACAAACGCCATTAGAGCAGCATTTGGTGATTGAGGATCAAATATTTGTCAACGCTAAAGACGAAAATGACACAGAGATGGAGAAGATAAAGAAGATTATCATGAGCGAATCAGAGAGGCAACCAACATGGGGTGAACTACTTCCAAAATGCTTTATCCCTTTAGAGCTTGAATTTGCATCGCTAATCAGACGGGACATTACCTTGATAACCCTAGAGCATGTAGAAAAAATAAACGCATTGCAGCCTATAAGACCGTTGTCAAAAGATGAGTTGAAGGTTTTTCTGAAATTTCAACATTCAATTGGCAAATTACTGTTCTTTGATGAACCTAAATTGGACGACCGTATCATTTTGTCTCCAACCCTTCTCATTGATGCCTTTAAATCAATTGTTACAGACAAACAGTTTTGCAAAGGTGACAGAAAAAGAGAAGAAATTTGGGATGTAATGGGAACGAAAGGCGTGGTATCAAAATACGCAATAGACGACGTTTGGAAGAGTAAGAAATATGCAAAATTCAACAAAGACAAAGATTATCTATTAACTGTTATGACCCATCTGGACATATTGGTAGAACCAAAGAGATACGATACTAGCCGAATGCGTATACCTGCAGACTTTTACTATGTTGCAAGTATGGTACGAAGTAGTGATGATTCCGGATACCTCCATTCAGCCGACATCACACAACGAAATATCGCCATAGCTTTTCAACCGACATCGTTGATGATACCTCCTGCATTATCCTTCCGATTTCTAAGTTACTGCTTATCTGTCTGGTCGGTGAAGAGATTCAGAGAGACCAATAGGGAAATGCTGTTCCACAGGTCAGGAGTGTTTACAATTGATCCTTCCTTGGATATGTATATTCTTTGCGAAGATGACAAGATTTCTGCCCGTCTTGTTCATGCCAGAACAAACACACTCATAATGAGGGATCTTGCTTCCAGTATCAATGAATGTTTAACATCTGCCTTGGAAAAAATAAGTCAGCTGTATATAAGAACCAGCAGTGATCAGAGTGACAACAGTGATGCATCCTTTGTGACCAGGATATGTTGTAACTCACCAGATAAACCATGCATCTTACCATTCGAAAATCTTGCATATGTCGACAAAATCTGGAAATGTCCTGCTCATGGTATTGAACACCCAATACATATTATCAAATCGTGGATACCAGGAAAGGTAAGAATCGTACCAAAATACAATTAGATACAGAAAACAAACAAAAAAGATTTTGTAAACTGGCATATACGACACAATCATTTTGACAATAGTGAACTACTTAAATACTGCAAATATAAAGAAATGAATAAAACACAAGCCAGTATAATATGATGATAGCAATCTTTAACGATTTGAGCGTATATAATTACATAATGTACATGTATGTTTATTTTCATTCAGTTATATATACATTCCTTTAGTTATGTTTGCATACTTTTCGTTATGTCTGTAAAAATGCTAAAATATGTTTAATTTTTCGTGATAAACAAATAATATTTTAAAACTTTATTTCTGTTAAGTATGTAAAGCCGAGATATGTATTTTTACTTCTAGCAGGAGGAGGACGGATGTGAGCCGGGGTGTCCAGGTATTGTATTATCATGAATACATAGTATTATGTTCTTTTAAAATCACATATAAATTCGTGATTTCAGATTTTCGATAGTCAAACTGATTGGTTTTCTAAATGTTAATTAATTGAATGTAATATAAAGCGCAAGTTCCTCATTTCTTTCTTCAACAATATGAAGTTATGTATTCAAATTCAATTGGTATAATTGGAAAGCAAATCGGTTTGCACTTGTCTTTTACATGAATGAACAACCATCACCTTGTTATGAGGTAACACAATAAAAAAAATGTGTTATCAAATTATGATCTACGTTTCAATTGTAGTTGGACAATGGATTTAAAAAAAAACAACATATACTTATTCCCAAAAGACAACTATTTTACAGACTTGTTTAAAATCAACTGACATGACTGTCGTATGAAGTGTTACTCGTGCATCATTGAGAGTATCATAGTAATATATTAATGTTAATTAGTTATAGTTATGTACGTGCCTATAGCATTGCTGATGTCATTTGATACAGGAATCAATATATGTTTTATGAATTACAATTGCACATTCATTACATATTTGCCTTAACAGTCTAACGTGTGTGTAATTCTTTAGGTCACGTCTTCTCAACTGCGTCAGTCGTAAAATAGTTGACAGTTTGGTTTGTACAGAGAAGCGTCTAAATATTATTTTTAAAAACATAATACTACCGGTTTCCGATTTAAACCACCCATAGGTGTTCCTTGGCAACATAGTATGTAAAACCAAGTAATGTACAGTAACGATTTTCTTCTGTTCTTTATTGTCATTACAGAATTTCTTGAATTCTTTATATAACTTTTAACAAGGCAGCCATTTTTTCTGGTGAACGATTTTTGTTTGATTGACAATTTTGTGAATACATATTTTGTGTGAAAGAGGATTTTTTTTTCATGAGAGGTTATCCATCTCAGGTTCCAAGTGAGCACTCTGAAAGCAACAAAGGCAAAAGTAGTATACCGCTGCTCGAAACTCATAAATCGATAGGAAGAAAATCCGTATTAATAACTAAAACTGAGGGAAACCCATCAAATATAAGAGGAGAACAAATGCACAAAAGAAGCACAACATTAAAATGTAATACACACAGAAACGAAATAATCAAAATCCGAAAATATGCTAAAAGATCTAATCCAATTAGGTAATGTATCATTATGTTGAGATTGACTTATATATAACATGATTACTTCTACGAAGGAATAACATTGAGAATGGAAAGTGGAATAAGTCAAAGCAACACCACCCCAATCATACAGCAAACAACAGCCGAACGCCACCAATGGGTCACTATCATATTTTAACCTATTATCTTTCAAAAAAGCTTAACTATATCTCAGTATGCAAACATGTATGAAGCACGTCTGGTTTATGATTATCTCTAGCTTTCCTAAAAGTTGTATTTGCTTCAATTCCTGTATAGTTAGACTCAACCATGGAAGTTTGACTTTTTCATTTTGATATCTGCATTTGATACCTACAATCTCTTTATAACAGTTACAAATGAAGAGTTTTTGAAAGAGTTACCATCAGATCTACATCTACGTCGGTTGTCGTTAATGTACAGCAGCAATGACGTAAGAGAACTGGCAATACATTTAGGATTGTCGGCGACAGACGTTAATATCACAGTTGACACAGGGGATCAAACATTATGGAACTTTGAAGTTTTTCGACAATGCAGGGATAGCAAAGCGGTTACATTTAAAGAAATAACGAAAGCAATAGCAGAAGCTGAAAAAGGAAACATACATACACTTTGCAAGGTAAACGACTATCACAAAACATTAACAAAAGAATGTTGTTTCTATGTAATTACATCAGAAATTTCTATGGCGATTAGACTAAATATGCCGAAACATTTCATGTCACAAAACTATGCACTTACACCAGGTTAACAATCAAACATTACAATTAACTTCTAACAATTTATCAATCAAAGATTGACAAATGGAAGTTCAAAGACAATAACGAATTCATATGTCTTAAAGTCAATGGCATAACACCCATGCACATACCTTTTGATTTAAGATGATGTTAAAAGACAAACACGTGCAATGTTTTTAAACTTATTCATTATTTACATACAAAAAATACCAGAAGAAAAATTTGTATGTACGTATAACATGTATACGCTGCTAAATCTTTTTTTTAATTTGAAAATAGCAAACACGGTTATCAACATAGATTTCTACTGACAACAACATCACATTTCACTTCAAGTTCAAAGCGTTGACCTAAAGAGGCACAATCTATATACTTCTGCGCAGGTGACCTGTAGACATGCATGCGTATGCCAGACTTAGAAAAACTAAAACTACATGTATACAGTTATTAAAACTAGCATATGCATACTATGTTAAAGTTGTACCATACGTAATGATTGGTCTCTCATATGTAATCATTTTATTGGATGATCGTATATCAAATATGAATACGACCGGATTGTTTTCTTATCAATCTGTTGCTTATATGAAAACTGTTGATTTGTTTATGCTTCATACATGTTTTTTTGTTGTTATAATTACATTTATTTATGTTTTACAGCTTGTGAAAGGTGACTTTATTGGTTTTGGTAAGTTCGGTGTATCAAAATAGTTATATCAGATTTTTATTTGTATAAGTTATCATAATTTTGGTTGATCACACATATTTTGTACATGACACAATCCCGTCATGTTCTTGGTAGGTAGCACATATATATCACAAATATACCTTTTGAATGCACGGGATATACAAAAAAACCATTTTAAATCCACTCGTCAACGTATCACCGACGAAAGCATGGTAAGAATATGAAAAGGTAAAAGAACACTTTGTAATCAATATAGATGTGTCAGATGTGCATTAATAATTACAATATTTTCAAAAAGTATAACTTGATACATAAACTGTACCAATCAGTTTAAGGTTTCGACTAAAATAATAGTTGCTTATCCTTACAGACAGGGAGCCGGAGAAGTGGGATGTAGTACCTACAGAGGAACACATTGACAGACTGGTTCCATTAGTTGGAAAGCAATCTATCCAATTCCTGATTGAACTGGGCATGGATTTCCATACCTGGGAGCGGATAAGCCACAAGCAAAATGAACGAGATTTAGTTAGACTGAACAAAGATATTTTAGAAGAATGGAGCAATAAGTTTTGTCGGATGCACAGTCTAAAACCAACCTTGAGGACCATTGCTCAGTCATTTAGTAACATAGGCAAAAATGTTAAAATTGTGGAAAATGCCTTACTAGATTTATTTTGACTCATTTTACTCTTCCACCGTTGCATCTCTATGTTTGTACATGCTAGTTGATATTGAACTATTTGTAGAAATTTCATTTTCAATTTCAGAGATTAAAATTAGAACTTTTCAGTTGAACACACTTTCCAACATTACATGTATATAGTTTTAATTTGACTTATTTACAAATGTCATACCATGATGAATATAGTGGTTTTTTTTACAAAGGGGTGTTATATTGTAAGATATTATTTGGTTACGGTTCCTGTACAGGTCTCTTTTTTGCATGTTATTTTTTACCTTTAAGCACACACATTTCCTAAATTAGTGATACAAGAAATTTTGCTTTATAAAAGATGTGATGCAATTAATCCAATACATGACAATACAATTCTGTTATGTGTGTATATATTGAACAATCAAAAGCATGTACATCACATTAATATGTTTTTTTTTGTTTTTCTTTCTAAAGTTGATAATGCACTGTTTTATTCATTAGTAGTTATTTGTGTTTGAAAGTATCCTTTATCATTTATTTCAAAGGGTTTAAAGAATTCCGACTTACTTCAAAATAGTACAAAAATGTACCCATTTAAATAAATTGTGATCTTAAGACAAATGTAGTTATCAAAATTCAATGCAGTGACAAAATTCTAAATTAAGTTTTTCAATATTTAATTTAATTGTATAATGATTGATGCATTCATCTATTTTAAATACATTTTTATGATTTCATAACTCATGTATCTGTCTTAATTTGTTACAAAAATCATTCTTTTTCATCAGCTGCATGGCAGAATACGATTTCACCTCATTATTGATGAAAATAGATTAATATTATAAAACCGTAAGCTAAAACATTTTACTCTGTCATGTTGTACAATGTTAAATAAGCAAAAAATGATAATAATGCCTCCTATCTGATGTCATTTTTTTTAGATATTTGTTTTCGATTTTATCATGTGTATATGTGTTTTAAGTGTGCTATTATATATATATATGTTTGGTAAAACACAAAATAACAGAAGGAATGTTTTGAACCCTCATCACATTAAGGCATTTTCATCTCAGAACAACACGGGTTAATTTCCTCCGACAACATAATCCCACTTATTAATAATTATTTGTTTTTTAACCTCTAGTAACCGTAAGTACTCTTAAGATCTTTACTGTGTGTATTGTATTGCTTTTTTTTATTTTATTGTTTGTATATATACCCTACCACGGCTGGTTTTGTTTTCGCTACGAAATTTGGTACGACTGAACAAAGATATTTTGGAAGAATGGAGTAACAAGTTTTGTCGGGTGCACAGACTTAAACCAACCTAGAGAACCATTGCTCAGTCATTTAGTAACATAGGTAAAAATGTTAAAATTGTGTAAAATGCGTTACTAGATTTGTTTTGACTCATTTTATTCTCCCACCGTTGCATCTCTATGTTTTTACATGATAGTTGATATTGAACTATCTGTAGAATAACCATATTCAATTTGAGAGATTCAAATTATAACATTTTAGTTGAAGACACACTTGCCAACATTATATGTACATAGTTTTAATTTGACTTTTATCATATTTATACTAATATAATAACATGATGAACATCGTGTATTTTTACTGAATTATGGTGTTTATATTGTTAGGTACTATTTGGTTATGGTTCTTGTTCAGGTCCCTTTCTTACATTTTTTTTATACCTTTAAGCACACACATTTCCTAAACTGGTGATGTAGGAGATTTTGCTTTACAAAGACGTGATGTAATTTATCCAATAAATGTCAATACAATTCTGTATGTGTGTATATTGAAAAATCTAAATAATGTACATTAAATAGATATATTTAACATTTATTTTAAAGAGTTTAAAACATTTCGACTTACCTCAAAATAGTACCCATCTATTGTGTGATCTATAGAAAAATTTATAAATCGAAATTCAATGCAGAGACAAAATTCAAAATTAATGTTTTAAATATTTAATTTAGTTATATAATGCTTGATGCACATGATGCATTCGTCTATCTTTAAAAAGTTATTATGATTTCATAGCGCATGTATCTGTCTTAATTATGAGCATTCTTACAAAAAATGATAGAAATGCCTCCTAGCTGATGTAAGTTTTTGAGATATTTCGATTTGATTTCATCTTGTTACTATGTATTTATAGTGAGATATATATTGTAAATGGAAAATACCAGAAGAAATGTTTTGTACTCTCATCACATCAAGGCATTTTCATCTCAGAACATTACGGATTTACACCGACAATACAATCCCACTTAATAATAATTACTTGTTATTTAACTACCAGTAACTGTAAGTTCTCTAAGATTTTTACTGTGTGTATTGCTTGTTTCTTTTATATTATATTATTGTTTGTATATATACCCTACCATGGCTGATTTCGCTAGCTGTTTTTGTGCTTTGTATAGTTCTAAAATAAATTCAGTCATCTTTAACTGATTAGTATATGTTTATTTTATTATGTAAACCACTGTATCCGGCTAGAAGGAGGGTAAAGAGCTCATACGAATGTCGAATCCCGCAAGTTTATGTATTTGGCCGTCAGGAGCATGTAGGACAGTGGCTGTCGTTGTTTGATTTTGTCATAATTATCTTTTGGGCTTTTTTCTTTTATGGAGGGGGAGGGGTTGAAGCACATTAATGTTTCTATTAGGTTCTAAATTTTTAATATTTAGACCTCAAACATCACTTAAAAAATTACTTGTCCATATATGCATAGGGTTCAGTAAAGTTTGTACCGTTAAAGTTATGATCTTAACAAAACTCGCATCTAATAGACCTCATCGTCAGCCTCGCATCTCTGAAGAGGATGTTCCGACCCAAAGAGAAACACATACCAGTACTCATCTCTTCTGTTATGACTTTTTATATCCTTGATTATTATTTTTTTTGTTGATTTTCTTTTTTTAACAAATAGTCAATTATTCATACATGAGGACTTTGATTATATGCATATATTGTCAAAATACTTTTACTATAGGCATGTATTGTCATAGTTATATTTGATAGAACTTTATTTTGTTTTTAATGCTTTTAAATTGGGTCTTAAAAGATCTTTGTGACTTTTTAGGTATCCAATTTTTAGGTTTATGGCTTTTGGTTTTCTATAGCTAGGGTCTGGATAAACGTTTTAGTCCCATATGGAGTTTTTACAGTTGTTTTTTTATTTATTTTTGTTTACCATTAGATTGATTGTACTTTAAAAGAGGGACGAAAGATACCAGAGGGACAGTCAAACTCATACAGCGAAAATAAACTGACAACACCATGACTAAATACTGAAAAGGACCAACAGACAAACAATAGTACACATACCACAACATAGAAAACTAAACAATTAGCAACACGAACCCCACCAACAACTAGAGATGATCTCCGGTAGCTCAGAAAGGGTTAGCAGATCCTGCTCCACATGTGGCACCCGTCGTGTTGTTCATGTGATATCAAATCCGGTAAATAATCTAAATCGATAGGTTACATTCATGAAAGGGAAGGGAATTGTAGATGCGACATAAGGAACATATCCGATATCATTTGTGAAACGGTTTTTCCATAACGGTCAACCAACTCGCTATGGCGTCCGTAAACTTTACGAATGGATGATTTCAACTTCGCTATTTGGAACTCTTGGTTTAATAGCTTCCTTGTGAGCAGTAAGGTCCGTGTATATCTGCGTTCATTCGTTTTTCGTTTTGAAATATCAAAAACAAAAAACAAACAACGAAAGTGTTTTTATTTTTCATTTTTGATTTCTTAAAAACCAAAATAAAAAACGAAAGTGTTTTCATTTTTCGTTTTTGATTTCTTAAAAACCAAAATGAAAAACAAAAGTGTTTTCGTTTTTCGTTTTTGATTTCACAAAACGAAAAACGAAAAACAAAAGTATTTTCATTTTTCATTTTTGATTTCTCAAAAACTAAAATCGAAAAATAAAAGTGTTTTCATTTTTCATTTTTGATTTCACAAAATTGATTATTTTAACATGTCCATGCATGGTTCATAGGAATAAACTAGATCTTCAATCAGAAACTAGAATTGCAATACTATCTATCAATTTCTTTATCTGCAGTTAGTCAACGACCTTTAATGGTGAGAAGTAGGATTGATTCTGAAATAATTTTGTTAATAACAAGAAAAACTATTTTCTGCTGATTGAAAGTGAAAACAACGTATGTTTCTAATATAAAATAAAATATACAACAGTACGTTTTTCAAAACAACGGTTTTATGACGTGGCTGTTCACATTGAATGGTCACAGTTCGACCCATAACATTAACGAAAAAACATACCGTATTTGTTATAAATTTTCGAAAATCTATATGTCACATAACTTGGTGACATAAAATTGAGCGTTCAACCCTCCCCTATCATGGCACACTTAATTATGAACACAATTATAACACAAATGATATATCTCAACTGCAAATGGCTAACGACATCGGTAAAAATTACAAAAAAACAAAAAAAAAACGTGAAGACGATAGATACAAAAGACCGATATAAGATTGTCCATTATTCCTCATATTTTGATAAAAGTAAAAAACAATGAAATAAACAAATCATACTTTTCAAGACTAAAGTATAATTCAAAGCAAATACAATGGTTCTAGTGCACAAAGATTAAAATATAACAATCGGAGAAACACAATGTTGAAGTGAACGAAACTGATATATACAGAATGTAGCACGAGGAATACTATAACTGTTAAAATATATCGTTTTGTATTTATTTAAAGGTTTTGTATTATTTTATATTTTAAAAGCGAAAATATTTCTGGCGAACAAAGTTTTTTTTTAAAGTTCCACACGCCGGTAAATTGATAACCTTTGATGATAAAATTATTTGATTTAAAAGGAAGTTCTTAATATAAGATTTTAGTTTAAAGCAACTAAACAAACACGATTTACTTGATTTACAGTTTGATTTAGATGAAATATTAGTATTACAATTATATACTATTGTTTTTGTAATTATCGTTGTTCTCCTCTTAAATTTGATGCGTTTCGCATGTTTCACTCAGTTTTAGGTTGTAACCCGGATTTTTTTTTCTATCGATTTATGAGTTTCGAAGAGCGGTACAATACTGTTGCCTTTATTTAAATACACCAAATACACCAAAAAGCATACTGATAAACCTATGCTTGATTTTTATCCATTTAAAAAAAAAATATATGTGACGCCATTTTTGTGTCGTTGATCCTGTCGTGTAACGGACAGTTCGTGGTTCTGTTGTACTATGTGTGTGTGCTGTCCTATGTTATTTGATGTGTTCGGTTTAATTTCTTGGTTATCATGTCGAAATGTACAATTGTATTCTTTAGTTGTATGTGTATATGTCTTGAATATTCTTGTATTTATTTGTACCGTACTCCTGTCATGCAATCTTGTCATTGTATTGTTATAATTAACATTGCTAAATCAGCGCGAGGTTGTGATAGCCACAAAACCAGAGTCAACTCACCATGTTGTTCTTAAAATGTCTTGTACCAAGTCAGGAACATGGTAATTGTTAGCTTATATATATTCAAAAACGGTTGTTATTTTCTTTGTGTGCTGCATTGTCGTTTTTTTGTTGTTGCACTTCAGTGTTTCTGTTGTTTCTTTGTTTTCCTCTTATAGTTGATGTGACTTGATGTTTTCACTCAATCGATTTCTGACTTTAAAACAGCGGTAAATTGTTGTTTCTCTTATCAACAACTGGCTCTATAAACAAAATCTGAGTCACCGTAAAAATAGATGAGTGATATTCTGTTTTATAAACAATTTTTCAGACACAGTCAAATTTGTAACCAAATCTTTGTAGCTATTACATAAGTTAGTAAATGTATAACACAAAATATTATAACATCCATGTCTGATTACAAAAAAATAGATGACAGTCCAAAGTTGACAAATTCGACGTAGTCAATGTAGTAAATACATATAATCATTAAAATGTAATTTCAAAGAGTTTCAATGTAAAAACAAGGAAGATAACATAAATAAATGTAAGCTGCAATTGAAAGATAAAAAATCATTGCATTACACATCTTTCTCAAATATTATCAAGCATTTAAAACTACATATCACCGATATGAGAACAGAATTTTACCTATTTCAAATTTAAGGATATTTATAATTCTGATTGCATGCATATTTATGTGTGGTTAATTTTTGTGTTAATACAAAAAAAAAAGTATTGTATTTTTTACCGGATGTCCGAAGGAAAAATCGGTAATTGATTTTTAAAATGCATGGCAGACGGGCGGCTCCTAAAAATTATCAAAGGTACCAGGATTACCATGTAATACGCCAGACACGGTTTCGTCTACATAAGACTCATCAGTCGCGCTCAGATCAAAATAGTTATAAAGCCTATAAGTACAAAGTTGAAGAACATTGAGGACCAACAATTCCAAAAAGTTGTGCCAAATACGGCTAAGGTAATCTATTCCTGGGATAAGAAAATCCTTAGTTTTTCGAAAAATTACAAAATCCTAAAAAAGTGTCCGTGCAATTACTCAGGAACTGATTAACTTAAGTTTTCCAATTTAAATATGTTGATAATAACTATGACAAAATGGATGTCTTGTTTGAAATTGACGGTGTTTGCAGTCATCTGTTAGGAGTTATGGTTTTGCAAAGATTGAACAATGGTATTCCGAGTCTTGTTCTTTCTTTAAATAATGAACCATTCAACAAAAAGCTGTTCAAATTTTCATATAGTGTTACTTATGACAAAATGGTGGTCAAGCTCAATATTGGTGATTGTCAGGAGTTTTGATATATGTGATGTTGAAAAACCAGGACATAAAATAAGTGTTAAAGCTGATGGTTTGCTGTCACTCTGATGGCCTCTTGTTGAAAGTAAAATAATCCAAAAACCGGATTCCAAGATTTTTTTTTATAGCTAGCCACACCTATCACTTGTTTGGTAGTTGTATGAAATTACATCATACGAACAACGATGTGTAAAAAAACCAACAAACATAATAGGTGAACAGGTTACAAATAGGGAAACATCAGTCAACATTGTCCTGTTGTGTTATCAATGTAATCATAATAAAAAAAAAAACAATATGCCATCACAACGGTATACAGACAAAGAGCATAAGCAATAAAGAAAAACAAGAATACAAAACATTATAACAGCACAATAATAGAATGGGATGTATAAGTTTAACATATTGGTATATAGATGAATATAAAAATGAGATATCAACCCTTTTAAGGTAGTTCGGCGGTTTAATTTTCGCACCGTCTGCGCATAACGTTTAGCAATGATATCGTAAGTCATTTACATTGTCGTAATTTCCCATTACAATACTATTGGATCATTAAACTAATATTTTTGTTCTAAATACATTGAGAAAGATTTCAATGACTATTAACAGCAAAACTAAATAAAGTATATTGTTGCAATTGTCACTGTCGAAATAGTTAGTCCTTTCTAAAAATATTGAGCCTGTTATTGACGTCTGAGAAGACGGAAGAGAGCATAACTCATAATAATCAAACACATGAATTGCTTTTCATGAATACTGTAGTTCAGATCGAAAAAATAGATAACAATCTTCAATTTAGTAGCTTATGAAGCAGTTTACCCTTGTCTTACACTAGAAAAGGTCCGACAAATATGCGAAAGATGGATGTCAACAAATCATTAAAAGATAAAAACAATTAAATGCTTATGAATTGAAAATAAATGCTCAAAGAGCGATTTACGACCCCTGAAATAATAAGTATGCGTTAAATTAGCGGAAATAATTTCAAAACAACATCCGTCTCAAACAACAATCAATGACACCCGTTTTTTTTAGGCTGAAACATACATATAACTATAAGCATAGCTCATGGTACTTCTATCATGTAATGGATTTTAAAATGTGTGGACCTTAGAGTTCGGGTATGTATAAATCATCTGCATAGTGGTCGGACGATTTGGGTTTCTGGGAGAACAGGTCAGGAAAATAGGAGGCTTATATGATATATGCAAACATAATTTTCTTTTTGTAAACCTGGTATATTCTTATGCGAATGCAGGAGATTTTGCCCAGATTGCAGTTGTAACATTTTTGGTTAAGCATGCACACTTAAGATTTAGAACTGATGGTATGGATTGACGGTCCTTCGTTTCTTTCTTATCTAATTCTTTATACCATTTATCTCTTTTTTTTATCCATTTTTCTGTATCTCTAATAATTTAAAACACTATTATTCTTCATTATTATGTATAGTTTCTTTATTTACAAATGTAGTGTGCATATTACATACATTATTTTCTATTCTTTAAAACTTTTCCTGACCACCTACAATGTATTTGATCGTACAGAACCTTCATGAGAGAAAAACAAAACTCAAAGCAGGAAAACTAAATCTTGTCATAGTATTGCTTTTAAAAGCTTATAAGGCTTCAGTTCATGATATTGCTGTTAACTGATCAGCAATCAGTGGCGGATCCAGGGGGTGGTCCCACGGCGCACCGGACCACCCCCATGACGAAACTCAACTTTTTTAAAGTGTCTATTTTTTTTCAATAACTAGCCAATTAACAAATTAACACTTAAAATTAATTCTTTCATCGCACTAATTGGTTATGGATCACCTGGATACCTGGAGGTGTCACAATGATAGAATACGGATCAATGTGTTTTACCTATATACATGTAATTAAATTGTCAAAACAGCTCGTCAATATGAAGAAGTTAACTTCTTATTTTGAAAGGTAAATACAAATTATTTTTGTATTTTTAAAAGTGAAATTTCCATATATAATTGCATTGTCCAACTAACGGAGTCTCGGTTTTAAATTTCATTTATGTACATTTTGAAAAAAACAATCATTATGAATGAATTAAATTAAATTTGTTTATTTATCTCTTTGAGCCCCCCCCCTTTTCCCACAACATCAACAGCAATTCAAGCACTGAAGTTGGTACCGGCATATGTACAAAGCGCAACATTTGATGAAATTAAACATTTTGTAGACTTTTACCATACTGATTTGCCGAGTCCATCTACACTGCCGTCCGAACTGCGTTTGTGGCAAAAGACTTGCGAGTCAATGCTTTCAAAACTGTAGCCGGTGCTCTGAAAGTATTTTGTAAAATAGACTTTCCAAATATTTCTGTTATCTTAAAATCATAGCTACCATGGGGGTGACGAGTTGCGAATGTGAGCGATCCAACAGTGAGTTATCACTATTAAAAACCTACCTGAGAACAACTATGGGACAATCACATTTAAACGGACTAGCGTTGATGCATGTGCACTACAGTTTGGAACTAAACATAAAACAAATTATAGATAACTTTGCAAGGAAACTCCAGCAACGCATGATGTTGAATGGCCTGATAAACGACTCTTTGTTAAATTAGTAAATTTTGAACAATTTTACGTAGAACTATTTTTACCGATTCGGAACATTTTAGCTAAACTTTTTTTACAGCTTGTCTAAGTCAGATGACAGTTGTATGTTGTACTATTTTAAATTGCAAGGTATTGCATAGAGTCTTAAATAAAAATCAGTTTTACATGTCTTTAAATTTCTTTACCTAGGAATATGTGCATTGCATGGTGTTGTCCAAATTCATGATCTTCCATAATGTCGAAAGTATTTTTTAACCTTTTTCATACCATTCAATATTCATTTGGGACCACATTTGGGACCACCCCCAAACTTTTTTTCTGGATCCGCCACTGAGCTGCAATTGGCTCAAGAACACAGTTAATTCGTAGTGCATTTCTTTAACATGTTAGAGAAGTTAAATGAAAACTTTCAAAAATTGCATCTGTACGAAGTGGGTGTTGTATTCTCTTGACAGCTTCAGGCATACTAATTTTTCAATTTTTCAGCTGGTCCATTCATGACTAAAAGTGCGGTTACAATATTATTTTAACCTCTTAAAATACTTCCTCTGTAAGAAATAGTTTGTTTAAAGGTATATGTAAACAATTTGCAATGTATATAACTCTATCTAGAGTCTATATTTGTAAACAAAGAGAATCAAAGGATAATAACTATGTTCCTATATAATAGGATAGAAGGATTTAACCGATATAAACAACTTTGTGTGACCAGAGCAAATTTACTGCAATCTCTAATTTGATGACGGACATGTACGTACATACAAAGGTTGTCACATTTATCTTTCTTCACAACGGCTGTTAGACAAGGATACGGACTATTCATACAAATCATTTTGCACATTTTTCTGTGATAATCTACTTTTCGCTAGATTCAGATAATTCACAAATGAATAATACAAATTCATATATCCATAAGTTTTACCATTACAATACTGTCCTAAGTTAAGAGAAGGATTGACGCCTTCATACATTAACCCCACCACAATCTGTATGACCCTGTTCCAAGTCACAAATGTGTAATTCAGTGGTAATCTTTTGTTGCTGTGTTTGTTTATCATTTTGTGCATAAATAGGCCGATTTTTTTCTAATTTGAATTGTTTTATATTAGTCATTGTAGGGCCTCTTTATGGCTGACTATGCGATAACGGCTTTTGACCTGTAGATTTTAACTTCTGCGTCATTTGGTTTATTGCGGAGAGTTGCCTCATTAGCAATCAACTATTATACCACATCTTCCTTTTGTATTGAAACACAAATATTGACACATAAAAAACCTGTCAGATAGAAAGTCAGAATGTGCCTTCCTGATAAAAAATTAGCAGACTCTTAGCTGACACTTATCAATTGTCATCACAATCATGGTTTAAGCACAATAATAAAAAGTTCGTCATGATTGTATTCACTTTGCAGAATAATTAAAAATTGACACATTTAACCGTACGTGTTTCACTACAGAAAAGTTCACTTTTCATGGATATAATTAACAAAGTCTACAATGTAGATGTGCCTTTCCCAAATCAGGTGCCTGTTAATCCGTGGTTGTCGCTTGTTGATGTGTTTCATTTTTTTTTTAATATAAATAAGGCCGTTAGTTTTCTTGTTTCAATTGTTTTACATTGTCATTTCGAGGCCATTTATAGCTGACTATGTGGTATGATCTATGCTCATTGTTGAAGGCTGTACGATGACCTATAGTTGTTAATGTTTGTGTCATTTTGGTCTCTTGTTAACAGTTTCTCATTGGCAATCATACCACATCTTCTTTTTTATAATTAAAATCAGGCTATGCTAAAACATTAAATTCAGATTGACAAATAGTCAGGATAGTTCTTGTACCAGCTGTCTTGTACAATCAAAGTTTTATACTTCATGACCTTTAGTAAAGTCGGCCTCATATATTGACTTACATCTAGAAATTTGCCATGCGGGTCGGTTGAAAACAAAACTTTACGACAAAAGAGATGATTTCAGCTTCCCTATTGTGAATTTCCATTGCTAAGTAGCAACAATCCAGCAGCACCTGCATACGATTTTTTATCGCATAAGCAACACGACGGGTGCCACATGTGGAGCAGGATCTGCTTACCCTTCCAGAGCACCTGAGATCACCCCTAGTTCTTGGTGGGGTTCGTGTTGTTTATTCTTTAGTTTTCTATTATGTGTCATATGTACTTTGTTTGTCTGTTTTTCTTTTTCATTTTTAGCCCTGGCGTCGTCAGTCTATTTTAGATTTCTGAGTTTGACTGTCCCTTTGGTATCTTTCGTCCCTCTTTTCAATGTTTACCCTAATTAGCAAAATGTTATTTGGTACAGCAATTTCTTCTTTTCAAAATGAAGGTTCTTTTAACATAAAAAAGGCCCATTTGAGCATGTACGTGTAGCATTAAATAGAAAAATTATGTGGCAATCTGAAATAAAGCGCGAATGACTTGTAGAAATGACGAAGATATATATTCAAATATGCACAAAATTTCCGATACATTTAACGAACATCTCGCGCCGAAACATTTCCAGATAAGACATGGAGTAACTGATAGATTAAATTAAGAAAAAAATGGGGAATGTGACAAAGCGACAACAACCCGACAATAGAGCAGACAACAGCCGAAGGCCACCAATGGGTCTTCAATGTAGCGAGAAACTATCGCAATCGGAGTCGCCCTTCAGCTGGCCCCTTTAAAATGCATACTAGTATAGTAATAATGGACGTCATACTAAACTCCGAATTATACAGAAGAAACTAAAATTAAAAATCATACAAGACTTACAAAGGCCAGAGGCTCCTGACTTAGGACAGGCCGAAATTGCGGCGGGGTTAATCATGTTTATGAGATTGCAATCCTCCCCCTGTAAATACTCTATATAACATTGTCTCATCAAACAGAACTTGCCTTATAAATCTGTGAATCGAGTGTGCTATGTGTAGACAAATATCCAATTAAAGGTGACATATATAAATGATGATGTGGAAAATAGCTTTTAAAAACATTAAGTATTCCTTTCCAGCATATGTATTCAATGTATCGGCTGAAATAAAACAAAATGTTATCTTCTGTGAAGTGTTAGTCAATATTCCCATATTAAAAGACGAATATACTAAATTCCTTCGAATTTGGTGAAAACTTAGATATACAGAGGATCTTATCATATCTCATAGGATATACAAACTTAGATTATTTAAAAATAAAGTGTATTTAGAAGAAAAAAGATCTTTCTTTACAAGATGGCCTTCTACAAAAAAGTACAATATGAATTACAAATTATTTGTGTGTTTGCTTATCCGTTTTCCTTTGTTCGCCAATATCAATGGAGTGTTTCGTGCTTCATATTTAAAACAAACCTGTTGATGAATACATTTCCCTTTACAAATGTATTATTTAATATATTTTATTTAAATCCTTTATCATTTGTTCAATAGTCAGCTATTATTAAAAATTACTGGATCGTTTCAACAGGAAGTTACCTACTTTGTTTTCTGTTTGTATTATTACAAAAGTGGATACTTTTAAATTAAATCTATAGAATTCTTCTGACTTGTTTCGACGAAAGGTTTCTTTTTCAACATGTACACACCTATCTTTGACTGATTGATTGCCGAAATAAATGGATTAAAGTAAAACTGTGCCATATGGTAAGAAAATTAAAAATGATTAATCATGTGTTATTTGATTTCTTGCTGAGGTACGTATTTTTTTTTTAATTTGATGTAATGGTTTAGTAAACTTTAAACCTTTAATTAAGCTTTGTGTAACTTTTAATTTGCGACTCAGAAAACACATCAACGTAACAAAGTAAATGGTATTTGTTGAACTACGAGACAGGTTATACATTATATCGTCATCATCCAGTATGCAGCTGGTTTTGCCAAATATGAATAATGTGATTTAAATAAGAAATGTTAAATATTATTTGTAGGTTGACCTTAGCAAAATCAAACACAGGCAATTGAAACAACCTAATGCTTCTTTATTCTTAAATCTAAGAATGATTTGAATTTAAAAAAAAATCCTATAACCATGATAACCGATTGAAAGATCAAATGCATCGTCTCATTAAACAGAACTTTTAGTAATAAGAAACCCTACTTTGTGAAGAACCACCCTGATTCTGAAATCCATAACAAAACGAGAATGATATGATAAATATGCTGTCCATTTTGAACGACAACATATGTATTAGATTTATAAAACTTCCATAACCAATATTTAAGTAAGTGCTTGCATCTGAAATATTAAATTGCTCTTGAGTGTAAGGATACTATCAGAATTCAGAGGTCTCCCTTATATCTTGATTGTTTTCTTGATATTACACATATTACATCCATTCCTCTCAGCGGTAATAACAACAAAGATACCATATACAAAACATTTCCCCAATCGTATGACGTTTGCAAATCTCATTTCGTATGTAACATGTGTGCATGTTCACACTACACGAACTTTATTAAAAGGGGTGTGCTTCATTCACAAAGACTTCTGCAATAGCGTTTTGGAGAAAAATGGCTGAATTCGATACTTCTCCGATTTTACGGTCACCATCACGTATTGTTTGACCTGTGCGATAAATAAGAAAATGTGATATGAGTGTAAATGAGACAACTCTTCATCCAGGTTACAATGTATCAACAGTAAACACGAAATAAAAAAGTTTTAAGTACATAATCCACCTTGAAAGTATTCATCACAGGATTATAAATACGATTTACAAATAGTACTGGTCATTTTGAAATAGATCAAATATGATATCATTCCATCAGCATGATATGGAATTCTTTTGACTCAGTAACTAGTATCGGCCCAATCTACTCAATACAGCCAACTCGATTTAAAAGCATAAAATATCAATTAATCTTTGTTGATGACAAACAAATTCCAGAGATTGATCCAGCAATCTCACGCACAGGGTATGAAAAACTACCAATGGATTACTCTTGCATTAGTCAACACTAGTCAAAGATAAAAGTCTGATAGAAAATAAAATAAAAATGAAACGAACACACAATGCTATTGATGTTATGATAGTTAGGTAGGATCAATTGAGGTAGTATTTATGTTGATTGACTTGTCATTTTGTAGGACCAAATGTTATATTCATTTGAAGTTGTTGTTTTCCTTACCCTAAATTATATAATCGATCTTTAAACAATCAGTCATTTGAAAAAACAAAACCAATAACATGCAAAGTAACATTCTAACAAACTGCATGCCACTAGACCCCAACTCTCACGGTATGCTGTATTTCATATGTGTAACATTGAACGCAGTACAAAAAGGACCTTATCTATCGTCTCCAAATCATATTGTATCGTTTATTAAATTAGTGTCGAGAAGGACCAGGTAGGCTGTCACATTAATTTTGAAATATTCGTCTATTACATATCTAACAATCGTTCAAATTAAGATGATCATGTATGAATAAACGATCCATTTTTATCGACTATAATTAGTAATCATCAGTGAATTAGAATCAATTATTCAATCTATTGTTATGATGTAACTCTATATTTCATTTATTTATTCCAATTCTATTGCTGAAATATAGGAAAGCATAACATTTTAATAAATGATAATTTTAAATTACATTGATATCAGCTTTATTTACAGAGTTTTCAGAATGAGCTCAGAAGAAAAAAGGGAACAGATTAACAAGGTACAACAAATATATATCTAATGGTGTTCGAAACTAATACATGTTGAAATATACTTTTTCGCTTCATTGGTCTTTTGGAAAACGTTGGTTGTGTTATATTTAGACCCTATCACCAAAAAATTTGTTTTGCATGCACACGTATCAAAATGCGGTGTTTCTTCAACGCAATTATAGGTTTGAACGTTGTTTTGAAATTAGACTTGTTAAGACTTGTTTATCACGTGTAGATCTAGTATATTTTTATGATGGTTTACATGTAAACAGATGGTTTCGACATTACTCATGTTCATTATTCATAATTGAAGATAATTGATCAGTTTGTCAATATCAAACATAGGTACTCCTCTTACACATGTAATATACATCCTCATTACAACATTGATGAATAACTTGTATCTTGTGGTACAGGTTCTAATACTTTATGCTGAGCGTGGAGACAAGAAAAACGTAGAACAGTGCTTAGAACTAGGAGCAAATATAAATTTTCAAAACTGGGTGAGTTTTAAGAATATGATAAACATTTCACATTTCATTTATTTGCATTCATACTTCATTATGTAATCAAAACTTCTAGTATACAATGTTTTAGAGTAAATGTGACTCCATTGTTTTTTTTTGGACGCTGAAATAATGTTGTTATGAAATTAAAGCATTATAGGAAAACATATTTGACAATAAAATTTATGAGAAAAGAGATGCTTTTTCATTTCCTATCGTTACAGTGAAATGCAGTGAAGTTTAGCGTTTGATAGTTCATTGATACCATTCTGGCGTATCATAAACAAACAACTTGTAACGTCTCATTGCATTTGCCGAAAGATTCAAGTACAACAGCAATGCAGTCAGTGTACACGTGAATTGACACAGGTGACCGACAATAGAATGTACTATATGTTACTACGAACGTAAAAACAAGGATTTGTATAGTTTACAAACCTTTGGTCAAGCGAATCAAGTAAATGATTTGTTAACTTCAAATAGTGGGGTCGAAATACTGTATTAAGTAATATTCTAAGTTCTTTATCCATACAGCGACTTAATTATCTTGTACCGCATAATGAGAAATATAAGGATAAAATAAAATACATGTGCCGCTTTTATACGGATGAATATATGAACCATTTTTATTTATTCCATACTGACGATAGGTTATAATCCTAACACTGTCGTGGTCACTTGTAGGCTATATCGTCAAATTTCCCCGTACTTTGAAATATTGTTAATAATGGACCATTTCCTGTTGTGATTGAATAAAAGAATGATTATTACAGTTTTAGAATTAGATAATAACGAAATAAATGTCAACTGGATAGATTTATTCCGTAATGCACTTCAAACTTTATAATATATAATTGTAAATAAGACGGCGTTTCATTCTATGACGTTTTACAATTTGAGAATAACGAAATAAATGTCAATTGAGTACATTTATTATATTAAGACAGAGTTTTAAAGAAAGAAACGGGGAAATTTGAGAATCAGGATATAAGACTCTGTTTTGAAGAAAGAGACGGGGAAATTTGAGGATCAGTATATAAGACATTGTTTTGAAAAAAAAAGACGTAGATTATAATGAATAATTATCTTCTCCTCGGGGACGATATTAAGAATTGAACGATGGACAGTCAGTGCGTGAATGCTTGTTACTACCTGATTGGACGATATTACGAGACGTGAATAATCAAAGTTTATTGATTGGTTAGGACAATCCAAAATTAGTAAATGTCCTTCAATCCCGCAGAGTATCGGATTTGTCTTCTCTCTTTTAGCAATTTGATTTTGCCTGGTTATTAATCATGCATATTCATGATAATGGTACACAGGTAACTTTTATCTATAAATAGCCGAATTTTCTGGAGTTTCGTCAACAACAACGTTAAACGATATATACTACTTCATAACGAGTGACCTCGCGTGTGTGGTAACATTTGTTGATTGATGCACGTGGCTATTTTTAGTAAATGATTTAATCTACAAAGCGAGAACACTTTCCATTTTCATCAGCTAAGAGACGGCTAGCCTTTTTTGAAAGGCTAATACTTGTAAAACATTGCAGTCAAATACATCAACAATAATATATATCAACAACCTTCTTCACCTCTCTGAAAGGGTTTTCTTTTTAGAATTAGAGAATAACGAAATAAATGTCAACTGAATAGATTTATTCCGTAATGCACTTCAAACCGTAAAGAAGACTGTGTTTTGTTCCATGAAATTTTACAATTTGAGAATAACGAAATAAATGTCAATTGAGTACATTTATTCCGTTAAAACAGTGTTTTATAGAAATACACGGGGAAATTTGAGGATCAGTAAATGAGACACTGTTTAAAAGAAAGACACGAGGAAATTTGAGGATCAGTATATAAGACACTGTTTTAAAGAAAGACACGGGGAAATTTGAGGATCACTATATAAGACACCGTTTTAAAGAAAGAGACGTGGATTATAATGAATAATAAAACAATGCAGTAAAATACATCAGCAATAATATATATTAATTACCTTCTCCAACTCTCTGAAAGGGTTTATCTTTGGGGTATATTTTAGAAAAAAAAGGGGCTAGGCGTTTTTTGGGGGGAAAATAAAAAAATTGAAAAGAAATCTATTTTTTACTCAAAAAAATATGAAGAATATTAAATATCCTCGTTTCAGGTCTGGACGGAGAAATTAGATGATATAGCCCACTTGTAATAAGTATCTCATAATACTGATCCATTACAATAATTAATGATGGGTTGCACTGTCATTCCTCTTTGATTATGTTCATGCTATAAAACATACACACAGTACCTAAGCGTACCATAAACGGAGGAAATTGTCCCCCAATGTCGTAGTGTATAATGAACAATTCTCGTTTGAATTGTTTTACATTGTCATTTCGTGGCCTTTTATAGCTGACTATGCTCATAATTGAAGGCCGTACGGTGACCTATAGTTGTTCATTTCTGTGTCATGTTGGTCTCTTGTAGAAACCACATCTTCTTTTTTTAAATATACACCCAAATGCGTCCAAGCTCAGCGAAAGGTCGTGCGACATAATCAGTCAAACAAACTCTTTAAGGAACGATCGTTTTCATTGGTCAATTAAAACTTTCGATTTTACACCTACGAAAATAGAACACACGTACTATAACGTTGAATGGACTGATCAATATTCACGTAGATGGTCAAGGTCGTTTCAAATCTTCAATCGCTGTATTGTGTTCTTGATTATCCAATTTCATTTCTAGCTTTTATACATGTATGCGTGTAAAATTCATTGATATTATTATTTTGAGGAATAGTAACATTTCAGACCTTAAAATCTGATCTTTTTTTCCCATCGAAATATTTAATTTAACTGTCTCCTTTCTGGATTAAGGGACGATATCAAAAGTTCAATGTAGGATAAGAAAAAAACTTAATTCACATAGTTTTTTTCAATGAACCTCCTCCCCTTCTTAACATAATTTGGAAAAAACTTGATTGACATATATGGATATATGTAAAATCGGTGTCAAATAAATAATAATTACAGCACTGGAGTAACATGAACCTGTAAATATTTATAGGTTATGCATATTGTTGTCAGTTATAAGGGTGGTTTTCTTTCGGATTTCATAAGGCATATCTCGTAAATAGTGACAAACAAAAAGGTAAAACATGCTACACAGAAGAACAAGTGGTCAGTATGCTGGAGTTTCTTATCGACAACATATTTGTTGAGTTTGGAGGTAGACTTTTCCAACAAATTGTCGGCATTCATATGAGAACAAACTGTGCGCCTCTTCTTGCCGAACTCTTCTTATTTTCTTATGAATCGAAGTTACTCCAGATACTTGTCAAAAACAAGAGGATCAAAGAAGCCAGATTATTTAATTTCACTTTCAGATATATTGATGATGTTCTTTCCATAAACAATCCGAACTTTTCTGAGTGGGTTCCATTAATATATCTCCCAGAACTAGAGATTAAAGAAACAACAGACACGGCTTCCTCCGTCTCAGTTTTAGACTTATATCTCGAATTTGACTTACACTGTCATTTCAGTACCAGAATCTTTGACAAACGAGACGATTTTAATTTTGAAATTATAAATTTCCCCCGCCTTAGTAGCAATATACCAACTTAACCTGCATATGGGATATATATTTCCCAACTTATTCGATACTCAAGAGCTTGCAGCTCCGACTCAGACTTTGTAAAACGTCATCACTGTCTGAGTAGAAAGTTGATGAACCAGGAGTATGTCAAACAACATCTCGTCCTTTTTCTAAAAAAAGTTCATCGGAAGGTACCAAGACCTTGTTGATAAATATTCCGTATCAACTTCACAAATAATACACGATGGTCTTGATGTATATATTCTGCGTACTGATGTTGATTATCATCTTAACCACGTGTTTTATAGTTCTTTCATTTGTCTTTGTTCTATTATTAATATTACTTTTACTGTTGAATGGTTTTATGTGATATCCGTTTGACGTGGCTCGGTACTTATACATTGTCAATGTGTTTTTATTGTCTTTCATTTTTTGGTGGTGTGTATTGTATGTGCGACTTTTTGTATTTCTTTGGTTCTCATAACGTGTGAACGACAAATTTATGTGACGTATAAAATTAGCTGACGTCAGACACACAAATCAATGAATGTGTTTGTAGATAGATGTTTTTTGTGTTCTGTTAATTTGCTCCTTTTAAAATTGTTATACTATGATGACTGATGTACCCATATTTTGACTATTTTATTTATTGTGTTTGTTTAGTTAAAGCATCAATGTTAATATAACGGAATTTGATGAGACTGTCATAAAAGTGAGAAGGTTAGCGCTATAAAACCAGTTTTAATCCATCATTTTCGACATTTGAAAACACCTGTACCAAGTCAGGAATATGACAGTTCTTGTCCATTCGTTTTTGATGTGTTTTGTTATTTGAGTTTCCGAATTGATTTTCCTCTAATTTCAATATTTTTGTGATTTTACTTTTCAATAAAAGTGTGAATTTCAGACCTAAAAAAATGAAAAATCAACTTGTCGAAATTTTTATTTCTAGAGATATTTCCAATACCTCTATTATAGACCTGTTTGTAAATAAAACGTGCAATCTAAAATACTCTTTAAAATGATATCATTTTCATAATGTATGTACTGTTTCGTAGGGGACATTTGTCCACTACGAAACTGCTTTTAAACGTACATCTTATTGCATTTCAATTAGTTTAAACATATTTAGTTATAGTGGATTGGGAAACAAGTTTTGCAACTTGATTGACAACATATTTGTTACGTTCGGATGACGTGTTTTTCAACAGACTGTCGGCATTCCAATGGGAACAAACTGTGCCCCTCTACTTGCCGACTTGTTTCTTTATTATTATGAGGCAGACTTCATGCAGGTTAGCACTATCCTTTAACTCTACGTTTCGCTATATAGATGATGTTCTTTCACTAAATAATTCAAAATTTGGTGACTATGTGGAACGCATCTATCCAATCGAGCTATAGATAAAGGATACTACAGATACAGTTAAGTCGGCCTCATATCTTGACTTACATCTAGAAATTGACAATGAGGGTCGGTTGAAAACAAAACTTTACGACAAAAGAAATGATTTCAGCTTTCCAATTGTGAACTTTCCATTTCTAAGTAGCAACATTCCAGCAGCACCTGCATACGGGGTATATATCTCCCAATTGATACGATATTCCCGTGCTTGCATTTCCTATCATGATTTTCTTGATAGAGGGTTGCTGCTCACAAGGAAGCTATTAAACCAAGAGTTCCAAATGGGGAAGTTGAAATCATCCCTTCGTAAATTTTACGGACGCCATCACGAGTTGGTTGACCGTTATGGAATAACCGTATCACAAATGATATCGGATATGTTCCCTGCGTCGTAACTACAATCCCCTTCCCTTTCCTGAATGTGACCTACCGAATTAGACTATTTACCGGATTTGTTATCACATAAGCAACACGACGGGTGCCGCATGTGGAGCAGGATCTGCTTACCCTTCCGGAGCACCTGAGATCACCCCTAGTTTTTTGGTGGGGTTCGTGTTGTTTATTCTTTAGTTTTCTATGTTGTGGCATGTGTACTATTGTTTTTCTGTTTGTCTTTTTCATTTTTAGCCATGGCGTTGTCAGTTTGTTTTAGATTTATGAGTTTAACTGTCCCTTTGGTATCTTTCGTCCCTGTTTTATATTAATCCCTTTCCACTTTGCATTTGAATGTAACCTATAGACATCCCAGTTGTTTTACTTTATAAACTAGAAAGCTCTATCTTTTTATATTTTGAGAACCATTTTTCATGATCGATAGATAATAGACAGTGGACATTTTGATGAGTGTCGCAGTGGACAAAACCGTTTCGATCGAAGTGGACAAAAACGAACGGCGTCGTAGTTAACATCGACCCTACTCTATGTTGATAGCATACTAAAAATACATAAAACTAAGCCTTGTTATTTGTTTTGCACGAATAAAATTGAAAAATACAAAATCTCTAATACTTGTTTCGTAGTTGACCGTTTTGTAATGGACATATTTACATGTTTTTTTTTTCCCAATCCCTATATTGCAATTGTAACAAGAATGATTATATTCATCAAAGCACGTACTAAGCTGTACACTGATATTTTTTTCATAATTTTAAAACCAGATACTGAAGGAGATTTAAACCGTTTCGTAGTGGACATGAACAAAAATACGGTATCACTCTGGTCCATTTGATGTGCTCTTTTATTTGCCAACAATTAAAGTATATCGTTGGAGTTTACAAACTACATTTAATTCCCCTGTGCCATGGTTTGCGTTCTCCTTTTTTTCTTAACAAAGCATGGTTGGTTACATGTTATGAATTTACTTAAAATTTCGGGATTTTTTTTCCCAAGTAAACGGAATCAGAAAGAAATCTCTATCCTATGTCGAATACCTAAAACTTGGCAAAGAAAATGAAAAGTGTTTGTAGTAAAGTAGGGTTTCATTTTTCGAGTACAACGTTAATTCATCGAGTCCATTGAGTAAAAGAAAAGGCAGAATGAGCAACTTGGGTAGGGGGAGGGGGAGGGGGGTCAATGAAAAAAAATATGTAAGTGTTTTTTTATCCTACATTGAACTTTTGATGTCGTCCCTTGATCCAGAGGAGACATTTGAATTAAATATTTCGATGTGAAAACTGTTGCACATTTATAAAAGCTAGAATTGTGATTGAATAATCAAGAACACAATCATGTCAGTATGATAATGTTCTTTTTTATGTCATTATGATATATTTCTATTATGAATTACAAAATACATTGAACCACAAACGTCAAAATCATTCAATTGCGTTGTGGAATTAATTATTTGTGGATTCTTATAAATGATATATATAACTTTTGGACTATTTTAAATCTCGGTCTATTTCTGAAATTTATTCTTACATACTTTTAATTTTTTAACGTCAGACACATAAATCAATGAATGTGTTTGTAGATAGATGGTTTTTTTTTTGTGTTCTGTTAAATTGTTCCTTTTAAAACGATGATGACTGATGTACCCATATTTTGACTATTTTATTTATTGTGTCTGTTTAGTTAACGCATCAATGTAAATATAACGGAATTTGATGAGACTGTCACTAACGTGAGAGGGTTAGCGCTATAAAACCAGGTTTAATCCACCATTTTCTACATTTGAAAATGCCTGTACCAAGTCAGGAATATGACAGTTCTTGTCCATTCGTTTTTGATGCGTATTGTTAAAGATTTTGCCATGTGATTATGGACTTTCCGAATTGATTTTCCTCTAATTTCAGTATTTTTGTGATTTTACTTTTTTCCATGTACGCGAATACGACGATGGAAGCTTTAAACGACCTTGACCAGCTACGTGAATATTTATCAGTCCATTCAACGATATAGTACGAGTGTTCTATTTTCGCAGGTGTGAGGTCGAAGGTTTACATTGTCCAATGAAAACGATCATTCCTTAAAGAGTTAAATTAATAAAGTTTGTTTGACTGATTATGTCGAACGACCTTTCGCTAAGCTTGGCCGCAATTAGGTGTAATTATCAATTCTTAGATGGTGACGTTCCCTTGTCACCATATTATGGTGTTAATATATCTCAACTTGTACGATTCGCTCGTGTATGTAACAACGTATTACATTTGAATTGGTGAAATATTGGTATTACTGAACAATTATTACACCAGGGTTTTCGATATCACCAACTAGTCAAAACATTTAAATAGTTTTGTCATCCGTATAAGGAATTAATTCGTAAATATAACTCAACTCGCAAACATCTTATACATTCAGGTATTTCACATCAAATCTTTTATGGTAATAATCTTTACAAAGATGTACATGTGAGTATTCGCCCCAAGAGCTAACAAAACCTTTAAACAAGCTTATTAAGAAGGGATGAAGTTACGATACTGTTGTGAAGTCATTAAAGATTGCATATTTTGGCTTTAATATTGATTCACTTTTAGGGTCTTTGAATCGGAATAAAACACATGTATTCTAATATCAGTTGTTGGCTTGGCACGGGTTATATTCTTCTCATATATTTCATGATGATATAATACCAAACCCTTAACAGAAGGGATTGTGCCTGATATTCACATGACAAACACATAATCTTTCAATCAGTTTAATTGAGGTCCGTCCTATATCCCCCGAATACTACTTTTGTAAGAAAATGTTATCTGTTACAGGAGTTGCACACAATCACTTAAAATAACTAGCTAATGGTAGTATGTTGTTATTTATTTATTATTGTAACTCGGACTTCTCTTAAACTGTGTTTAGCTGCGTATTGTTGTGCGTTTGTTTTACTACATTGGCTAGAGGTATTAGGGAAGGTTTGAGATCTCAAAAAAACATGTTTAACTCCGACGCAAGTCAGGAGCCTCTGGCCTTTGTTAGTCTGGTATGCTTTTTAATTTTATTTTCTTGTCGATAATTCTGAGTTTAGTATGACGTCCATTATCACTGAAATAGTATGCATATGTGTTTTAGGCCAGCTGAAGGACGCCTTCGGGTGCAGGAGTATCTTGCTATATTTTCTGCTCTATGGTCGGGTTCTTCTCAATTTGACACATTCCCCATTTCCATTCTCAATTGTATTTGACTATCTTATAAAACCGTTTACGTTCAAATAGAAATTACTTGCGTCTATTCTCAGGAATAAAAAGTTAACCTACTTAAACACAATACCTCATATTAGGTAATTTACTAAAATTCAAGCAGATCATAGTTTCCTTTTCTTACGATTTTTGATTTGTACAAATTGTATTTACATTTCATACTGGCAAGACTGGCTTATATTTACTAATATGCCTAGTTTATATGCTCCTGTTGATTCCTCATTAAATAAATCAATATTTGGAATTTAAAATTCACTTTTATATCGCCATTTCGTTGTATAAGTATACCCTTTACTTTTCTTTTGGTAAGTGGTGATGATTTGTTTCCCATGTTTATATTATATTGTTGATTTACTTTTTGGTTTTAAGATACTCTGTTTCTGTTTCTTGCCTTAACTTTTTGTAATCGATTAACGAGATTTGAACATTTATCACACATTGTCATCTTACTATTATCAGCAAGTGAAAATTTGATAACAGTTATTATAATTTTTATTTGATTATTATATCGGCGGCAGGGTCGATCAGCTACGATAAATGCGACATTATGTAGTTATGCGTTAGTGTATATATCAGCTACAATCTTTAGAATATCATGTCATGGTAACACCGCTCAGTATTTCTTTGTACAGAATGGTAGTACTGCACTTCACGATGCTGCATGGAAGGGGCAAATTGAAATTGTTAGATTGCTAATCGACCGTGGTATTGATATAAATTTACCGAAAAAGGTAAGTGGATAATTATTCACATTGGTTACACTTATCATAAGTCAATGTTTGATATAACATTATCAATACTTATTTACCTGCATTTAATATGCATTTGTGAAATTAGTGTCTCTTCAAAAATGTTGAATGCCAAAATGTACAATCACAATTTGATACAAACTTTGACAATTTGTAAAACCGTATACGTTCAAATAGGAATTATTTGCGTCTTTTCTCAAATAAAGAAAATTCAAAATACTTAACTTTTTAGTTAAAATGAAGAAATTAAATTTTGTCGCTGATATATGACGAATAATTTTAAGGTTTAAAAGACATTTGTCCTAGCAAGTAAGTGAAATCATAAAAATACTGCACTCCAAGGAATTGGCAACATAGGGATTGCTCCTAGATATCTATGATAGCATATTTTATGAAATATCCAAAAAATCATCAGTCATTTTGTTGATGTTTCATTTATTCATCCATATTTGTAGTAATTTAACCAAATATAAAAGGCTAGTTATTTTAAGTGATTGTGTGCAACTCCTGTAACAGATAACATTTTCTGAAAAAAGTAGTATTCGGGGGATATAGGACGGATTTGTTGTGTTGTTAATTCTTCAAAGGTATTGTGAAACTGCCTATTCTAGAGGTGGCGTGAATCAGATGTGGATACTTAAAAATTCCAACGATCTTTTAGAGTACATACAATCTAACTCTCTTTCATCTTGTAACAGTATTAAAACATTTGACTTTTCTATTCTCTACACAAGTATTCCACATTCCAAACTAAAAGACAAATTGAAAGAGTTGGTATTACTTTGCTTCATAAAAAAGAATGGTCAACGTAGATACAAGTATCTTGTCTTAGGGATGGATAAATCATACTTTGTAAAGAATCACTCTTATTCAAACAAAAAATTCTCTGAAACCGATATTATCAAGATGCTTGATTTCTTGATTGACAACATATTTGTAACGTTCGTAGGACGTGTTTTTCAACAGACTGTCGGCATCCCAATGGGAACAAACTGTGCCCCTCTACTTGCCGACTTGTTTCTTAATTATAATGAGGCTGACTTCATGCAGAAACTTCTTAGGAAGAAAAATAATAACTTCTTATTTTTCTTAGGAAGAAAAATAAGAAGTTAGCAATATCCTTTAACTCTACTTTCCGCTATATATATGGATGACGTTCTTTCACTAAACAACTCAAAATTTGGTGACTATGTGGAACGCATCTATCCCATCGAATTGGAGATAAAGGATACTACAGATACAGTTAAGTCGGCTTCATATCTTGACTTACATCTAGAAATTGACAATGAGGGTCGGTTGAAAACAAAACTTTACGACAAAAGAGATGATTTCAGCTTTTCAATTGTGAACTTTCCATTTCTAAGTAGCAACATTCCAGCAGCACCTGCATACGGGGTATATATCTCCCAATTGATACGATATTCCCGCGCTTGCATTTCCTATCATGATTTTCTTGATAGAGGGTTACTGCTCACAAGGAAGCTATTAAACCAAGAGTTCCAAATGGTGAGGTTGAAATCTTCCCTTCGTAAATTTTACGGACGCCATCACGAGTTGGTTGACCGTTATGGAATAACCGTTTCACAAATGATATCGGATATGTTCCTTACGTCGTATCTACAACCCCCTTCACTTTCATGAATGTGACCTACCGAATTAAACTATTTACCGGATTTGTAATCACATAAGCAACACGACGGGTGCCACATGTGGAGCAGGATATGCTTACCCTTCAGGAGCACCTGAGATCAACCCTAGTTTTTGGTGGGGTTCGTGTTGTTTATTCTTTAGTTTTCTATGTTGTGTCATGTGTACTATTGTTTTTCTGTTTGTCTTTTTCATTTTTAGCCATGGCGTTGTCAGTTTGTTTTAGATTTATGAGTTTAACTGTCCCTTTGGTATCTTTCGTCCCTCTGTTAATGTTGACAATTGACAGATATTTGTCGTTATTTGTGACACCATTTATCCCTAACAGTCCAACTAGTCGTAATGGCGTCCAACACATTTTTACAGGAAAGATTTCAATTTTCCGTTTGTTTATACCAATCTCAACATTATATCATTTGTGTATTCTTGCAGTAATCGTGACATAATATATCAACTGATACCCCGTTATGGTCTTCATGCGGTCAAATTACACATATCTTGTCGGAAATCTAAATAACGATGAAATTATGTCAGATTTTGGAATATTTATCGAATGTCCGGACTACTTGTTAAAATTTGTCTTAAACGCAGTGTACACACTTGTCCTATAACCTATGAATCAGATCTTAGGTTCCTTTTCTAACGACTTTTGACTTGAATAATTCCAATGTTGAATATGAGGTAAAATCAGTGACTGTCTCTTTTAAAACAAATGAATCTCTTGAACAGGATTCCGATAAGTTACTTTCGGCGTACACTGTTTCTTTTAAATTAATGCTTTTCTGATGTTTTTTTTATCAGGTTTGATATTGTACAAATTGTTTTTATATTTCATACTGGCAAGACTGGCTTATACTTACTAGTATGCCTAGTTTATATGCTCCTGTTGATTCCATCCCCTGGATTTGGCAAAACTTTTAGGAATTTTGGTCCTCAATGCTCTTCAACTTCGTACTTTATTTGGCCTTTTTAATTTTATTGGTTCGAGCGTCACTGATGAGTCTTTTGCAGCCGAAACGCGCGTCTGACGTATATAAAAAAATTTAGTCCTGATATCTATGATGAGTTTATTTCCTCATTAAATTACTCTCCATATTTGGAATTTACAATTCACGTTTTTATCGCCATTTCGGTGTATAAGTATACCCTTCATTTTTCTTTTGGTAAGTGGTTATGATTTGTTTCCCATATTTTTTTTCTATGGTTGATTTACTTTTTGGTTTTAAGATACTCTGTTTCTGTTTCTTGCCTTATTTTTTCTTAATCGAGAAACGAGATTTGAACATCTATGTCACATTGTCATCTTACTATTACATGTATTATCAGCAAGTAAAAATTTGATAATTATTATTAAAATTTCTATTTGATTATTATATCGGCTGCAGGGTCGATCAGCTACGATAAATGCGACATTATATAGTTATGCGTTAGTGTATATATATCAGCTACACTCGTTAGCATTCAATTGTATGTTAACACCGTTTAGTATTTCTTTGTACAGGATGGCAGTAATGCACTTCACGAGGCTATAGTGTTCGGGCAAACTGAAATCGTTAGATTGCTCATCGACCATGGTATTGATATAAATTTACCGAAAAATGTAAGTGGATAATTATTCACATTGATTACAACAATCATAAGTCAATGTTTAATATGACACTATTATCAGATTATTACATGGCATTTTTCATATCGCATGTATTATCAGCCCTAGGTTTAATATCAGCCCAAGAGCCGCATGGCTCGAGGGCTGATATTGACCGAGGGCTGATAATACATGCGATATGAAAAATGACATGTTATGATCTTTTTATCATATGCTTCAACAGTAGAGAAAAATAACAGATTCATATATTGATCCATCTATGTGGTTCCCGAAAAGAAGTTGAAAGAGTAAAAAGTTCACGGACGTCGCACCCAAAATTTGATACATTCAATATGAAATCTTTCAATCATATGCCTCAACAGAGAAAAAAAAAAGACATTTTATATGGACGAATCGATAAAAAAATAATTCAACAATATGCATAATGAACATTATTTGGAAATGTCAACTTTTTTAAAGTATCTTTCTAAATTATGTTTCAGAAAAACTTAAAAAATGCATTTATTTAATAATTTTTTTATTCTCTTTTTTTTTTTAATTCAATTTAATTATTTACACAACATACTTTCCAGTATTCAAATAATTGTTGTGTACACTACTTTGTAATGTTTTTCACTGAAAACGTAGCATTGAGGTGTATTTTCCGGAATTTGCCGAGTATCACCGGAATGCCATGTGATAACGTTACGGAAAGGCATGTGATAACAATCGAAGCATGTGATAAACTTTTCATATCAGCCCGCTAAGCACCAATTCGAAAAATAGGGAAAATATTTTAATTTAAAGCTATTATCATACTGTAAAAAACATATGTTATTTAGTCTAAGTATATGATAATATCAGATTATTACATGGCATTTTTCATATCGCATGTATTATCAGCCCTAGGTTCAATATCAGCCCAAGAGCCGCATGGCTCGAGGGCTGATATTGACCGAGGGCTGATAATACATGCGAAATGAAAAATGACATGTTATGATCTTTTTATCTTATGCTTCAACAGTAGAGAAAAATAACAGATTCATATATTGATCCTTCTACGTGGTTCCTGAAAAGAAGTTGAAAGAGTAAAAAGTTCACGGACGTTGGACCCAAAATTTGATACATTCAATATGAAATCTTTCTATCATATGCCTCAACTGAGGAAAAAAATCATTTAAATATTGACGAATCGACAAAAAATAATTCAACAACATACATAATGAACATTGTTTGGAAAAGTCAACTTTTTTAAAGTAACTTTCTAAATTATGTTTCAGAAAAACTTAAAAACTGCATTGATTTATTTGTTTATTTTTTTTTTAATTCAATTTAATCATTTTACACAATATATTTTCCACTATTCAAATAATTGTTTTGTACACTACTTTGTAATGTTTTTCACTGAAAACGTAGCATTGAGGTGTATTTTCCGGAATTTGCCGAGTATCACCGGAATGCCATGTGATAACGTTACGGAAAGGCATGTGCTAACAATCGAAGCATGTGATAAACTTTTCATATCAGCCCGCTAAGCACCAATTCGGAAAATATGGAAAATACTTTAATTTAATGCTATTATCATACTGTAAAAATCATATGTTATTTAGTCTAAGTATATGATAACAATACTTATCACATACTTGTTATGAATACCTTAGGTTTTGCATATGTGATAACCTCAAAATTGCCCGGGTCAAAAAAGAGAAATTGATATTGTGCCCTCTAAATGACGTGACGTCATTGCGTCCTTAACGACAATGGCGAACAATGACGGTGACGGTGCTCGTTTCGTCGCAGTGGAAGATGGCGAAACGGGAGACTTTGTGGAACTAATGAAAAACGCCAATACGAGAAAAAAAAACAGTAAGTGACATTAACATTCTGAAAGACTGGTTAACAAGTGTCGGAGAATTACGCAATCCAGAGGATATTCCAGTTGAAGCAATGAATATGTATCTGGCCAGATTTTCTATAGCAGTACGGACAAAAGATAGAAAAGAATATGAGCCGGATTCACTAAAATGCATACAATCCTCGATACACAGATATCTGAATGAAAAAGCAACATCAGTATATTAAAGGACAAGGAATTTGCACACTCTCGGGATGTTCTAGGAGCGAAGCGTAAAGCATTAAAAGGGTAAGGACTTGGAAACAAAAAAAGACGTGCAGACCCCTTCACTTCTGATTTCTTGTTCAACAAAAATCTGCTAGGAATAAGTAAGTTTTTATGATCAAGTATTAATAAAGTATTTAAAATTTATTTTATAGTTAAAACACAGTTCCCGTTTAATAATAGGATAGTAATTAAAATTCGTCAAAAGTTTCAGTTATACAATAAACTATGGTTGTATTTTTTTTCTATAACTAAAAAAGTTATTTCCAGAGACTCTCCTCTCAATTTTTAGAATTCTTTCAATGAAAGAAAAAAAGGTAGTTGCATTTGTATAATGTACAATTGCATATAAATTATTCGTATATAATATACATGTAATTTCGCATCGTTTTATATTCAATTTATGTTATTTTAGGTAACCCTGAAGCCTTAACAAACACAGTATGGTTAAATAACAGTCTCCATTTTGGAATGAGAAGTAGGCAAGAGCATACAGATATGTTATTTGGTGATGTAACAATGAAAGCAACATCTGAAGGAAAGCACTATCTTGAATATTCAGACAGAATGACAAAAACAAGACAAGGGGAGTCATGAAATACAAGGTCGTTTGCATCTAAAATGTTTGAAAACCCAGGTAAATACCGTATAGAACTATATCGTGACATTTTAATCTTACAAAAACACATATTTGTAATATCAATTCATATATAAACTCACAATAAAACTACTTTGCAGCAATAGGAACAAAACACAAAAAAGCCGAAATCGAATTCTTAATACATAACATAACATAACATATATTCTCTGCGATTTACATTTAAGAATATTTATAAAAAGTGTTGTATGTTTTGAAAAAAGTTTCTTCTTTATTTTGTAAGTTTAATCATTGGTCTTCTTTGTAGGTGACCCAAGATGTCCTGTAAATGCATTTAAAGAGTTCATGAAAAGACGGCCTGTTGATACTTTGACACCAGACAGTAGGATGTATCTGTCAACACTCCACAATATTACCCCTGACAGCACTTTTCCACCTATTAGAGCACTGTGGTTTAGTAAACAACCACTTGGAAAGAACAAGCTTGGTGACCTGGCAAAAACTATGTCTCTTAAAGCTGGTCTCACAGGCCGTAAAGTTAACCACAGTGCCAGAAAAAACAACAGTTACTTCATTATAACATTCTAACGTTGAAACTACCCGGATAATGCAGTTGACTGGAAACCGTAATGTTCAATCTATAAACCAATATAGCTCTTCTTCTCTAGAGCAGCAAGAAAAAATGTCAAACATTTTGAGTGACATCTCTTCTGGTAACGGAGGATCTATAGTTAATAAACCTGGAAATGTCTCTTATCAGCCAAGTACATCGACTCACAATATTGAACAATTAACAGATGATGATTTAACAAATGTAAATGTCGATGCAATGGTTGCTTGCATTGAAAGTTATGAGGGGAATTCTGCTACAATGGCAACTAGCAACAGTGCACAACCAACAGTTATAGATTTAGCCCCAATTATGCCAAATTCACGCGTTTGTGTATTGCCATATTCTAAAATAAGAGGAAATGTGACAATAAATTTCTATGGAGTAAATGATAAAAACTAAATTTGAAAATGTGATAAAACGTTTGTGATATTTTTTAAAGATTGACCTGTTTGTTTCATTAAATTGTTATAATTGAGAACTTTTTTCTTCTTTCCTGCAAAACTTAAATATGTGATAAATAGATTATAACATGCCCTTTTCCATATTGGCCCTGGTATCATCCCTCGACCCATATCGGCCCTCGGCTAAAGCCTCGAGGTCGATATGGAAGTCTCGGGATAATACCAGGGCCAATATGGAAAAGGGCATGTTATAATCTATACTTATTTCAACTGCATTTAATATGATTACGGAAATTAATGTCTCTTCAAAAATGCTGGATGTCAAAAAGTACAATCACAATCTGATAAAAACTTTGACAATCTTGTTAAACCGTATACGTTCAAATCGGAAATAATTGCATCTTATCTCACGAAAAGAAAATTAAACATACTCAACTTCTTAGTTCAAATGAAGAAATTAAATTTTGTCGCAGATATTTGACGAACAAACATCTGTTTTAAAAAACATGTGTCCTAGCAAATAAGTGAAACCATAAAAATACCGCACTCCAAGGAATAAGCAACATAATGATTGCTCCTAAATATCTATGAAGGTGTATTTTATGAAATAACTAAAAAAATATCAGTCAATCTGTGATTTTTTATCTTTGCATACAAATTTGAGCAACTTTACCTAAACGAAAGGGCTAGTTATTTTAGGTTATTGTATGCAACTCCTGTAACTAATAAGTTGTTCTAAGGTAGGTAATATTCGGGAGATATAGGACGGTTTGTTTGTGTTGTTCATGTTGACAATTGAAATATATTCTTCGTCACTTGTGACACAATTTACACACAACGTTCCAACAAATTGTTACGGCGGCCAACACATTTCTAAAGGAAATATTTCAACTTTTCGTTTGTTTATGCAAACCTAGAAATTATACCATGTGTATATTCCGGCATTATACGTGACATAAAATACGGTCTTATATCAAATTGTTACGTTTAGATGAATGCTGTTTTGATATTTTTATCAGTTTTAAATCCATGACAACATTTAAAAATGTTAATAATGCAAAATGGCACGTAACCGTCACAGTTGCATTGTATTTGAAATTATCCGTCTATAAGTTTTGAGAACGTTAAATGGTCTAGATTGTGGAACGGGTGTTTTTTTTATTAATAAGTTCACGGTTGAACAACAATTTGAATAAAAAATACTTTCTTGTTTCCCATCTTTATTGTATTTTTTTTTATAGATCTTGGTTTTATTACACACAGTTTCGGTCTGTTGCCTAAATTGTCTCAATCGATTAACTGTATTTGAAAATCGAAAAATAAATTCGCTGTTTTATGATAATCAAGTGAAAAAAACGAATGAAATTATTGTCCAATATAGTTATTTGATTATTATATGTCGTCATTCGTGTCAACTTTCAACAATGAATGCGACATTACAGTGTCTGAAATTAGTTGATGATATCAGCTGCGTCCTTGATCATTAGCTAGTATGTTAGCATTGATATATTAAGTATCTTTATACAAAATAGTAGTACTGCACGCCACGATGTTGCATTGGACGGACCAACTGTAATATCAAGGTTGCTAATCGGCGGTGATATTAATCTTACATATTTATGTACATTCCGAAACATTGCAGAAAGAAACCGATTGATATGACTTATCTCTTTTAAAATAGTGATGATTTGTTTCCAAACTTTAATTTTATAATTCAATTATTAGTAACTGTCAAGATACTCTGTGTCTGTTTCTTGTTTGAAGTTATTTTTTTCAATCGATTAACGAGATTTGAACAGCTGACACAAATTGTCACCGTATTATTATTATCAAGTGAAAATTTGATAAAATTTATTTCCCGATGTAGTTCTTTGATTATTACATCCGCTAAAGGAACGACGTGCCACGATAAATGCGACAATTAGTTGCCATGTGTAAGTTTATATATCAAATATAAATATCAAATGTTATGTTAACACTGATTAGTGTTTCTTTGTACAGGATGGTAATACTGCACTTCACGAGGCTACATGGTACGGGCGAACTGAAACCGTAAGGTTGCTAATCGGCCGTGGTATTAATATACATTTACCGAATAAGGTAAGTGGATGATTATTTACAATCTTTGTTATGACATTACCAATACTTATTTAACTGCATTGAATATGATTACGGAAAGTAATGTCTCTTCACAAATGCTGGATGTCAAAATGTACAATCACAATTTGATACAAACTTTGAC